>NC_056751.1:700043618-700343618 GCF_019279795.1 Protopterus annectens | reverse complement strand
TGTCGATAATAATTAAACATTTCCCACAGGATATATTCTTTTGTGAACAGAGGGGGAAAAAGAATAAGAAAAGATATGTATATACTTGATTATTAGATGCCAACAATGGTTTGAAGTTGAAAAATGTAAAACTATGTATACTGGGAGGAGAAACTCTGGGCATACAAAACAAGGAAGATAAACTGCTAGGCCTCTGGCACAAAGGTCCAGGAAGTTTTTGTTTTAATTTATTCTTTGTTAACCGGGGTAGAATGCTGATCTACATGGACCGTTTTCAAGCTCAGTCCAGGAGCAAACATTATAATTAGAATGCAAAAAAAAAAAAATATATATATATATATATATATATATATATATATATATATATATATATATATGGGTCTACTTTGAAAGACCGACATGCCAGTTCGCCGACACACAAATCACCGAGACCAGATAACCGACAACACACAAAACCGACAATGCAAAACACCGAACACCATTACACCGACACACCGAACGTAAACAACACATTACACTACATAGCATAGCCACTAGCCCTAACCCAAACCCTAACCCTAAGGTCCGACACTATCGCACACTTCACCTACCTGCACCCTAACCCTAACTCACTTAACCCACCCAAAAACATAAAGCCCGTCACTATCGCACACACACCCTACCCGCACTCTAAACCTAACTCACTTAACCCGTCCCTAAACTACAGTCCCTCACTATCACACACTTACCTTACCCGAACCCTAACTCCGACACTAACACACACTCACCTTTCCCACAGCCTAACCCAAAATCCCACAATATCGCACACTTACCTGACCGCTCCTAACTCCGTCACTGTCGCACACTTACCGAGTCGCAGTCACATATTACCCTTGTCGGTCTTTCCACTGTCGGCAAATCACCCTTTCGATAAACTTACCTGTCGGTCGTTTGGTCTTCGTTTTCCGCGTGTCGGGGAATCGTCGGTTCGGTCTTTTAAAGTAGACCCATATATATATATATATATATATATATATATATATATATATATATATATATATAAGCAAAATCAAAGATACATTGCAGTGGAAACAGAAGTGAAAAAGCAATATTACAGGTTGACTACGAGGAGTGGATACACAGACAGGGATAGTAGCATCCAGATGGAATTTATTTATTTAATTTATTTTGTTAAATGGGTAAGCATACTGACCACAAGTGCCCTTCTTAAGGAGAACCCAGGTGCACTGTCTGGTTAAGTGACTTGATAAGAGTCACACAGCAGGAAAATGGAGGAGGAAGGAGTCAAACACTGTACCCTTGATTACTGGAAGTAGCTCATTAGCAGCTCAGAGTCTTAATCCTCTCTACTAACTGACAGACAGTAGGATGCTAAGGAAAAGCAACAGACAAGCTCGACCTGTAGTGCATGAGTGGGAGGGAGAGGACACGAAGTACAGCCTTCAAAATGCAAGTGTATACCAGATTGTAGGCCATGGCTGAGGCACAAACACATATTTTGTACTGTGCACCATTACTTGCTATTCTGGGGGGGGGGGGGTGACGGCACCCTGTGTGGCAGTGGCTGCTTCGACTCATCAGAGAAATGTGCATTATATGTGTAATTCTGGATCTAAATCAAGTAAAACAACTGAATCAGGAACAAAAACATATGATAAGCTAATATACAGCAAAGAGAAACTTCAGGAAATTCATCTACCAAGCTCAATGTGCAATACTTTTGATGGACTGCTGCTGACTGCAGGGTCTGCAAGGCCTAATACACTCCACGAGCTACTGGAGCTAGGAATTACATTGAAACACAATCCAAACTGCTCAGATAAGGTGGAATCTGTGTTTATTACTCAGCGAAGGTGAAGGAAATGAAAGAGGTGTGAAAGAACTCATAAATGAGGATCCAGAGTTGGAATCATCACAAGATTAAAAGTTAACCCCATTCAGGCCTGCACTACTATCCATTCTACTGGCTAATATTCACTCCCTGGAAAACAAAGTGGACTACATAAGGCTAGAACTAACTAACCAGAACAAGGTGAGAAACCTTTGTGTATTTATCTTCACTGAGACTTGGCTGAGCTCCAGCATAAATGATTGTGCGGATAGAATACAGTCTCTCTGTGGGAAAGCAAAGGAGGGTGATGTTTGCATCTACGTCAGTAACAATTGGTGCACCAGCTGTGTGGTGGTAAAAACACACTGCTCTGAGGACCTAGAGTTTATGTCACTGAAATGCAGACCCTTCTACCTACCAAGGGAATTTAAAAGTGTCAGCATCACACCAGTATACATACCTCCCGGCGCCAACACAAACAAAGCACTAGCCAAACTGTTTCAGTCCATATATGATTTGCAAAATCAGAGTACATATAATAGTAGGTGACTTCAATCAGGCAAACCTGAAAACAGTCCTACCTCAATACCTCCAGTATGTAGACTTTGCAACTAGAGGGGAGAATACACTGGACAAGATCTATACAAATATTAAGCCAGCATTTAAGGCAGTACCTCACCCCCACTTGTGTAACTCAGATCACCTTGCCATTGTGCTGCTACCATCGTACAGACCACTGATGACCAGGGGGAAACATCAGTGAAGCAAGTGGGAGTATGGCCAGAGGGAGCAGTCTTAGCACTACAAGACTGTTTTGAGAGTACAGACTGGAACATCTTCAAGGAGGGGACCACAGTATGCCAACACATCAAGCTGGAGGAGTACACTTAATCAGTGATGAGTTACATCTCAAAATGTGCAAAAGAATAGTCCCCACTGAAGGTGGTTAACAATTAAACCACAAAAAAAAAAAAAATGTGTTGATGCTGTGACAGTCAATAAAAGCATCATCACAAGAGTGAACCAGAAACACCGGCTAACAAGTGAAGTGTACGAGCTCCTGAAAGCAAGGAATGCGGCATTCAAGTCTGGTGGTAAAGAGGCTGTCAGATTGGCCAGATCTCAGTTAAACAAAGGGGTGAGGGAGGCCAAGCGCAAATATGATAAAAAGATCATGAGCCACTTCTCTGAACAAAAGGACCCCAGGCACCTGTGGCAGGGCATCCAGTCTATAACAGATTACAGGTCCCTGTCTTCACAGTGTGATGATGATGCAGAATTCCTAAACAAGCTCAACATCTAGTTCAGTAGGTTTGAGGAAGAAAACAACACAGCAGCAGAGAAAATCACCAACAGCCAGAGTGAGGAAGAGCTAATTCTTAACCCTGCTGATGTCAGAAGGACCCTTCGAAGAGGTAACCCCAGGAAAGCAGCTGGACCTGATAACATTCTTGGAAGAGTGCTCAGAGACTGGGCTGACCAACTAACAAATGTACTCACAGACATCTTCAATAACTCACTGAGTCAAGCCATTGTGTCCAAATGTTTCAAGTACACAAACATTATACCACTGCCAAAGAAGTCACCACCTGCTAGCCTAAATGACTGTCATCCCGTACCTCTCATCTCCACTGTGATAAAATGCTTTGAGAAACTAGTTGAAGATGTAACAACATCCAAACTACCTGCAGACTTCGATCCATCCCAGTTTGCATACATACCCAATCGCTTCACAGGAGATGCCTTTTCTTTGGCACTCCACTTTTCGCTGGTCCACCTGGAGAACAAGAATAGCTATGTGAGGCTACTTTACACTGACTTCAGTTCAGCTTTCAATACAGTCATCCTGCAAAATCTGATCAGAAAGCTGGTTCAGCTGGGCATCAGTGCTCCACTATGCAACTGGATTATGGACTTTCTTATAGATCGACCCCAAAAAGTGTGCGTAGGCAAGAATACATCGGAGAGCATCACCCTGTTGTCCCACAGGGATGTGTTCTAAGTCCCCTGCTTTTCACCATACTAACCCATGACTGTACTGCCGAGCACAGCTCAAACCATATAATCAAATCTGCAGATGATATGAAAGTTGTGGGCCTCATCAGGAATGATAACGAGACAGGCCTCATCAGGAATGATAACGAGACAGGCCTCATCAGGAATGATAACGAGACAGGCCTCTTCAGGAATGATAACGAGACAGGCCTCATCAGGAATGATAACGAGACAGGCCTCATCAGGAATGATAACGAGACAGGCCTCATCAGGAATGATAACGAGACAGGCCTCATCAGGAATGATAACGAGATGGCCTACAGAGAGCAGGTGACTCAGATCATAAGTTGGTGTTATAACAATCATTGTGCACTAAATGTCAAAAAGACCAAAGAAGTAATTGTGGACTACAGGTGGAGCAAGAGAAAGTGCTCCCCACTCGTACTCAATAAAGAAACAGTTGAGAGAGTAAAAAGCATAGCATTTCTGGGGGGTCCACTTTGCAGAAGACTTGACGTGGTCAGCCAATACAAATGCCATCATTAAGAAGGCGCACCAACCATACCTCTCAACTGTCCAGATTTTTGCAGAATGTCCAGAAGTTTGCTTGATATTTTTGGTTTGTTTGTCATAAAATCTATACTTTTCTGGCAACTCATTGAGGATTAATGTCACTAAATAATGGCATGCATTTCAGTTGCAGACTTTATAGCTTTAAGAAAATGTATGTTAACACAAAACCTGTTATTCCATTAACTTTCTAAATTCATAAGAGCAATATTTAAAATCTGTCACTATTTATGGGCCATTGTACCCCCATTATCTTAGGCTTTGTCCAGATTTCTTGAGCTAAGAGGTTGAGAGGTATGTGACATCAGCATCTTCACTTCTTGCGAAGGTTGAGGAGAGCAAACCTACCATCAACGGCTCTCACAACCTTCTACAGGGGCGCCATCGAAAGTATACTGACAGACAGCTTTTTCAGTATGGTATGGAAGCTGCTCTGCTTCCAAGCACCAGTCCATCCAGAGGGAAGTGAAAGCAGCTGAGAGGATTATCCCATCCTTACAAGACCTGCACATGTCCAGATGTCTCAGCAGGGCAAGGAAAATAACCAGGGTAGCAATCATCTTGCTTAAAGCTGTCCTCACATTTAACATCAGGAAGGCACTTTTGATGCATACGCTGCAAAACCATGAGATCCAGAAACAGTTTCTCTTCACTAGCCGTCAGGTTACTGAACTCTAGGAACAGTACCCTTCACATTGGACATTAAGGCAGTGATCCAACAATACTGAAAAGTCTCTGTAGTGCAATATGTAACAAGGTCTCACCTGCACCCAGACAGCAAAGTCAACAGTAATCAAACTGAACTGTCTTACTGTGCAATATAAATGCAGGTCTTAAATCAATTACTTAATTGCATTTTTTCGGGTCTGTATTATAATACCGAAAATCCTTTTAAGCTAACACAAAAACACCAACACGTATTGTGCGAAACGTGATTATGTCGAACGTACTAAACCACGAACTCCAAAAAGTCGAAGTGTCATGGTTGGCCTGTCTGCGGTACAGCTCCGTAAGGTAAGTGTGCGATAGTTATGGACCTTAGGGTTAGGGCGCGGGTTAAGCTAAGTGCATAGATAGTAATGTATGTAAGGTTTAGTGTAGGGTTTTGGTGCTTTACTTTAGGGTTAGAAGTAGGGTTTTGGTTAGTGTATGTATGTGGTTTATTTATTTTGTTTGGGTAGGCAGTATGTAGTGGGAGGAGGAGTTGGCCGACTATGGGGATTCGACTTTTTGTATTTCATGGTTTAGTATGTTCGGCATATTCACGGTTCACGCAATACATGTCGGTGTTTTCGTGTTCTCTTAAAGGGAGTTTCGCTATTATAATATAGACCCCATTTTTTCCAGTGAAAATAAGTTAATTACCTAGTAATGAGTGACAATCTGTTAAATCAGTGCAACAATGCAAGTATTTATTATTGTTGTTTGCCGTCTGTGTCTATAGAATTTTCTGTATTATTGTTATGCTAAATGTCGTCTATGTTTTGCATGCACATTGAGCCCGAAGGAACATAATTTTGCTTGGTTCACACTTGCGTGAATCAAAGTGACAATAAAGTTTACTTTGACTTTGACTTTGATTCAGAGCACACCAATTAATATGTATAGCCCTAGTATTGTGGCCAAATGACCACCCACATGCTCCAGCTGTCTCTTTGTACAGCACCTATGATATTACATGGGAGACAGCTTTCAGGAGCAAAAAGCAGAAGGAAAGCAAAGCAGCTGGCAACAGGAACAGCAGCATGATGGACCAGAAGTTATGGTATAGATGAATCCAGGACCTGTAATCACAGAGGTTTGATGACTACTTTACAGGCGATAAACATGGTAGGGTTGCCACCTTTTTATATTCCTAAACTGGGACATATTTTATGGAATTGTGAGATTTTGCAGGAAAAACCATACCCACAACCAGTGCAAAGGACTGGATTTCATTTTTTTACCAAAATAAAATCTCATGCTTAAAGAATTTCAGTTGTTTCTGTTCTTTTGTATAATATTAAGGTGCTTCAGATACAAATTAAGTATTTTGTGCTGGTATTAGTAGAAACTTAGGAAATATTTTTTGTCCTGAAATTTCAGGATATTTGCCATAGGACACAACTGCCCAAATAGGGACCATCCTGCCAAAACAGGGATAGGCGATAGTCAGTAGGATGTCAAAATATGTTGGATGGGAAATCAGAAACCAAAGGTCTAGTCTATAAGAATATATGCAACATACTATGCAGATTTCTGCAGACATAATGAATGAAGGGTCACTTGCAGTACAGATGCATATTCCTCAACTGTTATAATAAAAGAGTGAAAACACTTCAGAGTAAAGTGAACATAGTAGAAAAAAGCATGGAAATATATTATCATCCCCACAAAAAAATAAATAATTTAGAAGATCACAAATTGGCTTCTGCCAGAAATTTGCTTTTTACGTAGTTGTGGGTATCTCCTTCCCCCACCTACTACTTAATAAACACCAATATTACACAGAAAAAAAGATAACTTGCTTCTTAAAATCAAATATTTGCTTTTCTCCTTTCTTTCATGAATTTGGAGGGGGAAAACAGTTTTATGAAAAACAGTACCTGAATTTGTACAATTGAAGCAATTCCATTTCAGCAGAAAAATTAATACATAACAAGAAATGCACAGGAACATTCCAGAAATTTAGGAGCATAAATAAAGAAAAGAGTAATGTATTTTCTAAGTTAACAGCAAGCAACGTGATGAGTAGAGCAGACAAACTGTTAGTGAGGGGCAGTCAATTAAAGGACAATATTAAGACGTTCTTTCTAAGATAAGGGAGTAGATGTACTAGATGGAATGATACAGGAGGTGGTGGTGGTAGTCATTGCTTCGGTACAATTCATTTATAAAGGAACACAAACAAACAGGATAAAAAATAAATAAAATTAATGATTAGATGCTTTTCAGGCTACTTAAATAAGCAAACTGGATGAATCTAGTAATATTTATTCATCAGCAACACCTATACAGGTATGTAATTAAGACAGCATATGCAGACAAAATCAGATTTTGAACATTATTTAAAGGTTAAGGAGAAATTCAGATGCAAAGCCATTAGAAGATCCTAAGCTCCTTAATCACTTTGTGGTAAATGGCACCTGCAAAGTGTTATTTGAGGAACTGTGAGTAAACTATAAATAAAAGGCATTTCATTAAACGTACTAAGTAATAGTAATTTCTGTGTACAGCAAACATCTGAAATCAAGATAAATCAGTGGCGGTTACAGTTGAGCAAAACCTGAAGCAGTTCTCATCACAAGGTGAAAGGAGCTGTAATAGGTCTTTGCTGTAAACTAGTGCACAAACGAAGCTGTGACCAGTGTGAGTAGCCGGTAGATAACAACAGCTCTGATTAGCTGTAGTGCTGCACCCTTGCTTCATAAGTAGATCTGTAGCAGTCCTCAGTGCTAGAAACATGTAGGTAAGTACAGCATTAACGGATCTCATGAATAAACAGCAATAGCTGAGCCAAGCTGTAAACACTTTTAGAAGTGGGCACTCGAAGACAGCTGAAATGCCATTATATCCAAAAACACATGAAGAGACAAAAATGTTTTGACGTAAGCACTTTCACCCTCTAATGACATGGACTTCATCGACTCTGATGAAGTCTGTGTCTTTAGAGGATGAAAGCACTTAGTGCAATAAACATTTTTGGCTCTTCGTTTGTTTTTGGAGTTAGTTTCATTTTTTTACAAGAACTGGTTGCCAAACTGTTGGTTTTGTTTGAAATGCAATTATGTTTAAATGCTGGATACCTGCACATAGGAGGAGGTGTAACATTTATCAGAAACATGCACTAAGTGATGGTTAGAGCAGTAGCAGAATGCAAAGATGAGTACAGGTGGCTGAAGAAGGATGCAGCAGTTCTTTTAAGATGAATTAATAGATAGCAATGGTGCACTGTATCTCAGTGACTGGACTCTGAGGCATAAGAAGTGACATGCTGAATGTGGACAGCTCTGTGGAATTTTTGCAACTCTTATACAGAGCACTCATGAGAAATACATCTAGGTTTCTTCTTCTAATGTGACTAGATGAGACAATCTGCATTGTAAACCAAGCACTGACAAACAACAGTTACAGTCATATGTAGATGTCAGTAGTTTTGATAGGCCTTAGAGCTGTAGTAAGGGGTTGGGAAGGTGGCCTAATGATTAAGGTGTTTGCCTTACAAACACAAGGTGCAGGGTTTGAGTCTCACAAGGGACAATTGGCTAGGATTAAAATGGCTCGCAAGGGCAGTTAGCTTAGTACTAATCTATGAACCTATAAATCTGATCTTCCTTTCCACTTAGCTGGAGGAGGTGGGTTCTTACTAAAAATAACTTACACAGCAGAAAACTGAAAAAAGAATCTGCATTTATGACTTCAGGACAAGGCCCAATGTATATATCTTACTCCTCCCTACAAATAATTCAGTACCGCCTCGCTAATGGCTTAAAGAATTCTGTAGGTTGGGAATGCCATCTTGAAATTCTGCAGATTGTTGCACAACCACGCATGTAACCCCAGAGTTACTGGGTCATAATTCATTTTGAAAAAGTCCAAGCAAGTTGTCATTTTCAAGTCTGGACTCAACCATGTAAACCATGATAACAACATATCAACTGCTGAGTGTTACGATTTGTTTAGCTAAATTTTTGTGTTATTAAGTTTTAATGAAAAGGAACATTCGGTTTATATGGCTGTCACACATTTTCCTTTCACAAGCACTGATTATATTTTTAGTACTCTCAGTGTCTTGTCTCTTTCATTAAAGAAAGCTTATATTTCCCCTGCTCCCACACTGTAACTCACACTCAGTATAAGAAAGCAAAATGAGACCCTGGCACTCTGCTGTTGTCAAAGCTTTGCATCTCACAAGCATTTAATGAAAAGGCCGCCTTATGCCTGCCACATATTGTGTCCTTTAGATAAACAGAGGGTATTTATCTCACCATTGACATTATTTATCACTCACTCGCTCACCCACCTACCCACCTTTCAACATTTCTAATTGAAGAGCACTGCTGAGGTGTGTACAGTCTGAATATCAGGGTTACCTTTGCCATGTTCCTTATCAGATTCTTTTTTAAATACTTGGTTTCAGATTTCAGTAGTATTAGGCTTTTAGCTTACACAGCAGTTAATATATCCCATCACTGAGGACATCCAATACACCGGTTGTCCTATGTTGTACTAAATGCTGCAGAGCGATAGACCTTTAATTTGTAATGCCTGCCGTTCATGCTTCATGGATACCAACCACATCATAGTACCCATCACTTTGGAAACCAATAGTACATTTGTCCCAGTCTCTTTACTGTGCCAACTGATAAACTAAAAGTTTATGTATGCCATTACATCAGTTCCTCATTTCTTAATTCTTCTCATGACAGTGCTAAATGGGAGAATGCCAATCCTTTCTCTGCTGCATATAAATTGCAGGACTTTGTCCACAAGGACATTAGTCTGCTACTTTTAAACAGTAGTGAACAAAGTATAGTGTTTATTTGTACCTGCAACGCACATACCCGCCCTGTGGATAAAACAAGGAATTTAACATCCACTGATGTCAATTCCTTATCTTTCAACAGTTATACATTTCTATGGGAAATGCAAATGCATAAAACTATCTTATACTTTGCCTACTTTTATTAACAGGGATTCATTCTCCAGAATTGAATGACCCTTTATAATTTTATCAGTAAATAAGCACATGATTGAAAGGGAAAGTTAGCATGTTACCAACTCTCACATAATCCAGGTGCCTGCAGATAAACAGAGGTCTTCAGTTTTCAAGGCTGGCAGTCCCGCACTTTTACAGCACTACTAAATGTACCGCAGTGACAGAAAGTTCCACCCTACTTATCCGGCACTGTACAATGTACACACTATAATTCTTCCTTCAGTAAGTGAGGGCATTACTCTTCATTACTGACAGATCCTCACTTTTAACCAGTCATAAACCTGTCTTAGAATTAAGGAAGCATTAACTAGTATGTCACATGCTTACACCTTTCCATGCTATTTCTTTTCCATAAGACAAGTAGCGTACACAAGTCTAAAGCAGTATGATTAGTCAGAACCTGGCTTTTCAGTGACACAAAATCTCACAAAAGTACGTAGTAAAATTAAGATACACTTACCTATTATACAAAAAAGTACTATGAAATGTCCTGCGGCCACACTTCTCTTTACTGCCATTGTTGTCTTTACCAAATTCTGATCAAGTAAGCGAAGCCTCAGATGCAGTCCCCAGGAGATACGGAGTCTGGGGAACTGAAAAGCAAAAGCACCACCTTGGGGTGGATATATAACCAGTCTCCAAAACACCCACTTCTACACGATTTCAAACACAGAACCAATCAGTATGCAACACTGCCTAAGCTAAAATTGGCAATAAATGGAGGCATGCTGTCACACATATCAATCAGGAAAAAGGCTACACACAGTAGGGGAAGTTTCTGATGGGTGGCTTGGAAAAATGTCTTTGTTCTCTGGAGTACTGGAGAGCGACATCCCAAGCAGCTCATGATGGGATGATAAAAATGACTGCGAGCTGATCAAGAAAACAATGTGCTGTCTATCTGAGTTTGTAAAAGGCCCAGTGTGCCTGCTGTCATCGTGGGAGAAAGTTGAAGGTTTAGGCAAAAAAAAAAAAAAAAAAATTCATCTTTTTTATTTTTCTTAAGGAAGCAACCAAAAAATATTTAGTAATGCTTATTCTTCAAAACTGCTAAATTTCTGGGAATTATGCAGAAGAAAATCAGAATGTTAACTTTAGATTGTTTACAGAAATCACCCTTAAAATATTTTAAGTTGACTAGACTAGCAAAATTTAACACATGCTCCTAAATAACTAATAGCCTTGGATAGTCTGTGCTGCATGTATCTGAAGTACATTATCATTTAAGAATCTGTGAGCAAATGTCTAATCTATATTCATTTGTTGTGGGGACAGCAACTGCAATCTTCATCAAAAAATGCATTTCAGGCCTTGTAAAAGTGAAATAATGCATGCAGTGAGATCACTTATTACTATTTAAACACTAGTGAATACTGAAACTTGCAGACAAACTAGTGCGAAGCCCCAGATGACATTTTCTCCTCAGCAGAGACGAAAGAAGTACTCTGTTATATGCTATATTGACAATCAAGTCAATGGCAGTCCAGCAGTATAAATGCACAGACGAAGTGTTTCCTTTTAGCTTCTGTTAAGGGGTGGTTTAGAAGTACAATATAGCTTGAATCTGAGTAAGGGGCTTATTCATGGATGGAAGAGCTGTGTTTTACAGGTTACACTTAAGAAGATCTAATGGCTGAAATATCGAAGACCATATGATTGATATTTCAGAAGATCAATCTTCTGAAATTGTAACAAAAAGAGAAAAAAACAGTTAAAGAAGACGGTAATGCAGGGGGGCAAGCCCCCTTGCACCCTAATGTGAGGGACAAGCCCCCCACACCCCCCCCTTTAAATATACCAACTCTGAGATCACGCTAAATTGTCAATACAGCGAGGAACGGGAGAGTGCAATCTCGGAGTTGGTATATTTAAGTAGGGGGGTGTGGGGGGTGCAGCCCCCATATTGAGGGGTGCATGGGGCTTGACCCCCTGCATTACCTTTTTCTTTAACTGTTTTTTTCTCTTTTTGTTGCAATTTCAAAAGATCAATCTTCTGAAATATCGATCATATGGTCTTCGATATTTCAGCTGTTTGATCTTCTGAAGTGTAACCATTTTACCATATGTCAAAGAATGCATGATAGTTATTTATCTGTTTGATCTTTCTTATTCTTAAATAAAGTGTACAAGCTGCCTCATACTAGATGGTGGCACTACATCAAGGGTATGATGAAACAAAATCACAAGACAAGTCTGGTGTGATATTAATAGTAGAATCTCTTCAGGATGAATTACTTACGACTACTAGTCCTGGGCTTACACACACATATATATATATATGTGTGTGTATGTATATATATATATATGTATATATATATATATATATATATACACACATATATATATATATATATATATATATATATATATATATATATATATATAAAAGTAACTCAGAGATTGCCATACCTGAGAGAAAAGAGAATATTCAAAAAAAATGGCCATTTTGGACTTAGTATATGTAAGTCCATTTTTTTTGGACATTCAGCCTTTGTAGTTTGAAACTCACTGAATATGGCCCTAGTGACTTTACCAGAGTTCATCACTTTTATCATGGGATGAGTGTACCCACCTCTTCTTTTTATTCTTATTTTGTCTATTATGTATACAGCAGTCTATATATATATCAATTTCATCTTGGTGGGATTTAGTAAGCAGCAGTCCCACCATATGAAGGTACCCACCAAGGCTTGAGGATGAAGTCAGTTCAAAACAAAATCTCCTTTTCTTTTTTGTACTGATTCCATCTCTCCATCCAGGCCCTAGGGTAACAACCCCCCTAAATAAGACTGTAGGATACAGTAGACCTCACTATACAGTAACAATGTACCTTGGATGGGGTGAAGTGCAAACACCCTCCAAGGTGGGTCGAACAGTAATATTTGTCTTAGTGCAGAGTAAACAAACTCAATCTCAGTCAGAGAATAAAAGCACATTCATACTCAACCAACGCATAGGCAGAAGAACAAGGACATTAAAGGTATCAACAGTCACAGTAAGGGTCAAAGCATAATGTTGTCATCATTTACTTTGGAGAATGCAAACAGATATTTAAGACCTCCATCAGTCAGGCATAATAAACAGGGACACATAATTGCTAAACTTTCTAACATTAAAGAAAGACAGAGCATGCCTTCTTTTGCTAGGAAACGTATTTACACAAAAGAATGTACTGGAACAAGTAAGCCATTTTATGATGCTAAAAAGCACTGTAGAACAAAACCATAAAGAATACTTGATGATATTCTACAGATAAAAAAAAGAAGTTATGTACTTACCATAACGTTCCATGTGAGTTGTTCATCTCACCTTCATTCTTTACTGATGGGTTCAGAGCTGATCCCTCGGTTCTGAGTCAGCCAATTGCAAAGCTCAAGGTCTTCAAATAGCTCGAGGCCAAGTCCCTATCCCATGATGCACCTAGGGTTACCTCAGATCTTGTTTGTGCGTAGAATACCATATGTCATTCTGTCACTCCCAAGAAAGGGTATAGAAGGATTGAGCAACCAGGATGGATCCAGGATCTCAGTCATCTAACAACCCAGGAGGGGGTTGGAGGGAGGGACGTAAGAATGAAGGCGAGATGAACAACTCACATGGAATGTTATGGTAAGTACATGACTTATTTATTTGAAGTTGTTCTATCTCACCGTTCATTCTTTACTGATGGGTAGCATCCCAAGCACCATCAATCTTGGGTGGCTCACGGGAGTATATTTCTCAGGACCATGGATCCAAAGGAGGTCCTGTCCCTGGAGGCCTTATCAACTTTGTAATGAGTGATAAAGGTATGAGGCTTTGACCAAGAGGCTGCTGCGCAAATGTTATCAATAGGAAGCCTGACAGAAAAAGCAGATGATGTAGAAACTGCTCTGGTTGAGTGAGCTTTAATTTTATGGTGCAAAGGCATATTGGCAGCTGAATAAGCAAAGGTGATACAATCAGATAACCATTTAGACAGAATTTGTTTTTGCCACTGGTCTACCCTTCCTGGAGTCTGAAAATTAAACAAAAAGCTGGTCTGATTTTCTGAAATATTTTGTTCTATCCAAATAAAATCTGAGCTGTCTGTGAACATCAAGTTTGTGCAGCATATACTCTAAGTTGTTTGAATGGTTGTGAAAGAAGACTGGCAAATCAATAATTTGGTTGAGATTGGTTTCAGTGTAAACTTTGGGCAAGAATGAGGGCTTTATTCTAAGTGAAACTCTGTCAGCATGGAATATCAAATAAGGAGGCTTGATGGATAAAGTCTGAAGCTCTGACACTCTGCGGGCAGAAGTAATAGCTACCAAAAAGATGGTTTTCCATGACAAAAATTTGAGGTAACAAGAGGAAGCTGGTTCAAATGGCGGAAGAATTATGTGGGAAAGAATAATTCCATGGAGAATAGGGAGATTTCACAGGTGGTCTAATATGAAAGGTCCCTGTGAGAAAGGCTTTGGATAACTTGTGAGACATCATATTCAATCCTTCAAATCCAAGATAAAAATTAGAAATAGCAGCCAGTTGAACATGAACTGTTGCTCCTGCAGCTCCTTTGTTAAAAATCAGAGTCAAGAACTCTAAAATGGAGGCCATAGGGACTTGGTAAGGATCAGTATTGTTTTTAGAGGCATATATAGGAAATATTTTCCATTTGCTAAGATATAGCTTCCTAGTAGAAGATGTATGAGAGGATAAAAGGATACGTTTTGTCTCATTGGAGAGGTTATGGAATTTGGCTATGATGAGAATTGGAGCAGCCAAGCTGTCAGCTTCAGGGACTGCAGAGTGGGATGAAGTTCCCCCAACGAGTGCATCAGAAGGTCTGGAACTGGGTCCAGAATCCAAGGGTCCTCCAAAAGATGAAGTCAAAGGAAGGGGAACCAAATCTGACGAGGCCAATGAGGGGCTATGAGAATGATGGTCCTTCCCAGGCTTTTTGCTTTCTGTAGAACCTTGGGTATCAACAGGATTGGTGGAAATGCATAGAGGAGACCTGGAGGCCAAACGTGTATGAGTGTGTCCTTTGGGGCTTCTCCCGGAGGGGGAATCAGGGCAAAGTAGCTTCTGCATTTCATGTTCATGTGACTGGCAAAGAGGTCACAGCAAGGCTGGCCCCACCTGCTGAATATCCTGTCTACTATTTCTTTCTTGAAGGACCACTTGTGGGGGCAACAAGATTGCCCTGCTTAGCTTATCTGCTATCACATTGGATTTCCCCGGGATGTGCTTTGCCAACAGAAAGCGCTGGGTGGAGACAGCCCACTGCCATACTCTGAGAGCCTCACGACAAAGGGGGTAGGACATGGTTCCTCCTTGTTTGTTCAAATACCAGACCACCAACATGTTGCCCGTCTGAATTGCAATCATACCCAGAGGAAGAGAGTCCTGAAAGTACTGCAACACCAAAAGTACTGCTCTCATCTCCAGGACATTGATATGCAGATGTGTCTCTTGATCGGTCCATGCTCCTTGGGCTGTCTTTCCCTGAAAATGCCCCCCCACCCTATCAGGAAAACATCCATGGTCACTGAGGCTGCTGGAGGGGGTAGCACAAAAGGGCATCCTATTGTGACATGAAGTGAGGTCAACCACCATTGAAGATCCTTTTTGCAGGAATTTGTGATCATTATAGTGTGAGACATGGGAAGCTCTTGGTAAGACCATTGAGTGAACAACAGCCATTGTGGTATCTGCATGTGCATACCAGCTAGTGGTATGGCTAAAATTGCTGCCGCCATCATGCCTAATAATTTCAGAACTTCTGATGCTGGTGCTCTGTCTTTTGATATCAGAATGCTGACATGTTGATGAAGAAGAAAGACTCTTTTTGTTGGAAGCCTTAGTGTGGTGGTGGTGGTGGTGTCCAACTCTGCCCCGATAAAAGCGATATGCTGCAGTGGTGACAAGGCAGAATTTTCTGAGTTGATTGTAATGCCCAGTTGATTCCAGAGTGACAGAGTGGACTCCCCGGCCTGAATGAGTTGATGCCTGGTGGTGGCGGTAAGGATCCAATCGTCTAGGTACGGAAACAACTGGAATCCTAGACTCCTCAGGTGAGCCATGACCACTACCATGCATTTGGTGAACATTCTGGGGGCTGTAGTGAGACCAAAGGGCAAGGCTTGAAACCAGTAATGATTGGCTCCCAGCCAGAAGCGCAGATTTTCCCTGGATGGCCTGGCCATTTTTATGTGGTAGTACACATCCTTGAGATCTATCGAGCACATCCAATTGTCTTTCCCTAAGAAGGGAAGTATATACTGAAGCATGACCATCCGGAACTTCTCTTTCATTACATATTTGTTCAGTCTGCTGAGGTCTAATATGGGTCTCCAGTCCCCCGTCTTTTTTGGAACCAAAAAGAATCTTAAGTAATTTCCGGATCCTGTCTGGTCTGTTGGGACGGGTTGGATGACTGTTTTTATTAGCAACATTTGGACCTCTATTGTTGCCTGTTCCCTGTAACTGGGTGGAACGTCTGGGATATTTCTTATGGGTGGAGGGGATGTGGCAAATGGGATGAAGTATACTCTGGAAATGATACTTTGTACCCAACTGTCTTTTGTTATTTTGAGCCAGGTGTCTGGATACAAAGATAAGTGACCCCTGACCACCTCCAGAGCAGGACAGTTGGGCCTCCTTTCAGGAGAGCTGGTAGGGCTTCCCAGAGAAGTGATCTCTGTCACCCTGGTGTTGTGGACCCCTGCTGCTGCAAGGGCAGCGTGTTCCATTATTGCCCCCTCCTCTGCCTGTGGAGGGGGGTTCACCACGTGTGTCCTGAAAGGCTCCTTGGGCTTTTCAGAACCACATTTTTCCTCCCCTTTGACCCTTAGGGTAGGGTTGGGTAGGGATGAAAAAATGGACCCCGACAGTAGACAGAGTCTTTCCATCCTGTTCACACCTGGTTAAGGTTTCCTTCACTTTAGGCCTGAAAAGGGATGAGCCATCAAAGGGAGTATTCATGAAGGATGACTTGAAGGGTTCCACGAAGGAAGACAAGTGCATCCAGGAGTGTATCCTAAGAGCAACTCATGTACCCACTGCCCTACTCGTTCCATCAGCTGCATATAAGATGAGGTGCATGGATGAGTTTACTATAGAATTGAGGGTACCAAGCTGGGTGGCAACTTTGTCGGTAGCTCCTGCAGCTACTGTACCCTGAAGGGAATCTCCTAGCTACTTAAGGAGATCTCTTTGTAACTTGGTAAAATGGGTTAAATAGTTGAGCAAAGGAAGAGCAAAGGTCGCTGAACTAAACATGCACTTCCCATATCTATCCATGATCCTGGAGTCTCTGTTAGGAGGATGGATAGACGAGGAAGTCTTAAACATTTCCATTTTGGTGGCTGCCGCCACCACCATGGCATCAACTGGAACACCTTTTGTTAAAAACGATTTGTCAAGGGGGGCAGACATGAATTTCTTAGGCTTCCTAGGGACAGGCTCCATAGTATCCGGAGACTCCCATGCCCTTTGTGAGACCAGCTGCATCAGCTCATCGAAGGGTGGAGACACCCAAGAGGTGGAGGGCTGAGACCCAAAAGCCTTCAGGAGAACTGATTCATCCTCAGTAGGGCTTTTGGACTACCAGTCACTCCTCTGCCTAAGGATTTCAAGTATCTCAGTGAATGAGATATCTTCAGATGGTGACCGTGGGGACTTTTCTGACTCGTCTAAGTCAGTATCTGATGTTAGAGACTCCTGAGGGGAGTCCAGATGTTTCCTCTTACACAATCTCTTCCTGGGAACCTCATCAGTGGAAGCTTCTGGTGAGGTCTCGGAAGAGCAGGGGCCACCCAATGGGACTTCCTGAGGCTCTGGGTCTCTGTGTTTTGTAAGGATGTGTGAGGAAGAAGCAGACACAGGTGCTTTAGGGGAGGAGGAAGCCAGACCTGAGGTTGAGGATGTCTTGGGAGACATGACTCTCTTCAATGGCATTGAAAGCACCTCTGCTCCAATGTGAGTGAATCGATAGATCTGAAGAAACCATTGAAACCCCTGGCACCAGGACAGTGGGCTCTAAACCAGAGGTAGGAGCTGAGCTCATCTGAGCCGAAGCCCTGAGAGGCAGAGTCAGAACCGACAAGTCAGTCCGACTATCTTCCCTGGACTCAACGAGACAGTGTAGGCTCCTAGAGTCCTCGATCGGCACTGAGGACGTCAGAGTGCACAGAGCCGAAGACACTGGAGCAGGTATAGGCTCTGAGGGTTTCACTATCAACAGGTCCGACTCCTCCGACTCCGAAGGACCAGCATGGCTCGATGGCTTGGAGGAGGAGTAGTTTGAGCTGGTGCAAGGGTCTTCAGCTCTGAAGCCATTTGGGTCAAAGCCGATAAAATGTTTGCCAAGGCTGGTGCTGATAACAGCTTCTGCAACACATGATTCACATCCAGATCTGACAGGCTGATAGAGGACTGAGAAGAGTACACCAAAGGTGGCACCGACTGTAGTAATGGACTGTTAGGAGCTTCGGACACCGGTTTCAAGACTGGGGACCGGCTCCGAAAGGAAAAGACTGTCAGTTCTGATGGCAGTGGAGCCGAAGTCGAAGATTTCTTAGATTTCTTGGAGTCTGAAGTCTTAGAAGACTTTGAGGACTTGCTGGATCCATCTTGGTCGCTCAAAGCTTCTTGAAACAATGATTTCTACAACCCTCTGTCAATAAGTTTTCTTTTCCTTTCCAGTATACCCTTGAGGAGAAGGAATGACATATAGCACAGCTATCCTTCTAATGCAGGGCTCCTAGACAGTACACACAATTTACATGGCTGTCTGTTACCGGCATCATTTGGCCACACTTTCGGCACTTTTTGAAACCAGACTTGGGATGCTTGTCTTGGTCAGCCATTGAAAGTCTGAGAGAAAAATTACTGTCACCACAAAAATATCCTGACAGTAATTATCTACCAAAAGCCTTAATAAAATCAGGCTAAGTCACACACAGAAACACACAGAAATGCAAGTGTAAATATTAAAGAGACAGGAAAAGCCTTTACTGTCACCACCAACTGTCTGAAAACACACAAAATGGGCAGACTATGCAAAAAAAGGAGATAGCTGCTAAGATAAAACACACTGTCTAACTATTTTAAGTCAGACAAAATTACTGTTAACTACAAAAACTGTAACAGTAAAAATAGAATCAAGCCTTTTCTAAGCTAAACACACCACACAGCAAAAAATATACACTATTTAACTAATTAGCCAAAAAATGTGACAAAAGGTCACTGACTAAACACACTCTATTAGTTAGAAAAACATTTTAAACTAGGCCTAAACAAGAGGCCAACTAGAAAATGTTTAAATCACACTAAGGGAAGGGACTAAAACGCAGAAACACACATACTAGAAAGCTATAAGAACTTTATAAACTACCTAAACTATATAGACTAACTATCTAGCTATAAGTAATAAGTAAGAAGAAAAACAGTTTTACTGGCCCGAGCTAATGCAGAGCCTCCAGTCTATTGCAGCGGCAAACTAGATCTGAGGTAAATGTAGGTGCATCATGGGAATAGGGACTTGGTCTCAAGCTATTTGAAGACCTCAAGCTTTGCAATTGGCCGCCTCGGAGCCAAGGGATCGGCTCCAAACCCATCATTAAAGAATGAACGGCGAGACAGAACAGCTTCACATGCAACAATTACATAAAAAAACACTGTGATCATTTTTTAAATAAACACTCCTGTAAATGCTACAGAATTTCAAGGTTCTGCAGGACAACAGAGCATTAATGACAGAAGTTTTCTGACAGTACCTAGTGGAGATGGTAGATGTACTATTGGACATCTAAACTGCATCTACAGAAGCCACCTAAAATTTCAGACCATTGCCTTTTCATATCTGCACCTAGAAAAATGGAGAATCCTTTGAAGATAAATTCATTTTATTAACCTGTGATTGACTGTCACCAAATCTTGTCTAACTGATTGGATTACAAAATAAATGAAGATGGAAATGTCTTCTGATACTACAAGAACCCGAAATAAAAAGGAACCTCTAGTTTCAACAGAAAAGCCACCACCTACTTAATCAGATTCTCGGGAATGTAGCCTTTTAATAGTTTTGGATTGTTTAGCACATATTTTTAAAGTAACATTGCACATTATTTAAAACATTTTGGAAAGTGTTTCAGTTAGACATCTACATTAATAATTTACACAGGTCTGGAAAAAGACAAAATATATGACTATTTTAATACTTTTATAAACAGGCTTATGATATGCCAGTTTTGTTTAAGTATTTGTATTTTGTTAATCAGTATAATATGAGAGAGAAGATCCCACTTTCAACAGAATCCTAGAGAGAGGAAAGATCCATTCCATAATTATAACAGTATCAGTAGCGCTGCACTTACATTTCACCAGAACATTAAAATTCAGCCTTTTGCTGATTGGACACTGAGTGGACACACATGCTTATGGACTGTGAAAAATTAAAGGTATACTAGGAAGAGATAAGTATGTTTTTTAAGGGATTATGTTTTGATAATTGTTCTTTAACTAGATCAATAATACTAATGAATGTTACACTTCCTTATCTGTAAAAGCCAAACAACAAAACTGTTCTGGTGTCTCCTGGCAGTAGCTAGAAATTTTAAATTGAATTCAGTTCCTACAGTCAAAAAAATTTTAAATTTAACATAACAGCAGTACTATTTAAAACTGAAAAAGAAGTGATTGGAACAAGATCTATAAATCATACTAAGTCTTTTAGCAGTTGAGATAGCCTTGAAATTCTGCTATTGAAATACCAAGACTCCTAACTGGTTAATTGTGTAAGATTACGTTGATGATTCAATGTATTCCTATCATTGTATAACAGTCTGTGATGTTGAATTTCTTCCGTTCTGTGTATATATTGTAAATATATTAAATTAATAAAAAAATTCTTAAAATAATAACTCTTTTTGTAATTCTGCTTAGCTAACCGGACATTACTCTAATTTTTGACTCTACTATGCATACAATTTACATGATCCTTTTAACTTTCAACAAAATAGCAAACAAAGGAACATTTAATTCCAGGCTGTAAAAATGCAAAATTGAAATAAATAAATAAAGAGATAAAGTAAATAAATAAATAAATATAACACTCATGTTCATGTTCTTTTGATGACTGTGTACAAACCAACTCCATGTAAGTTAGTTTTTTCCTATAATTTTTGACAGTAAAGCGTATATATAGCTAAGCCCATGCTCTACAGCTATACAACTGTAAGTGTTTCATCTGCTCTTGCCAAACATCAGAGAAGCATTAATAAGGTATAAGGCACAGTTACACAGAAGACAAAATATACACCTGAAGTACCAGTGATGTTTGTCTACATGACGAACACTGGTAAAATATCAATGGTAACTCCAGCAAACACGATAGTAATTGTAAAAGATATTAGAATGTTATAACCAGTAAAAGAATTATAAACTTTGGAGCAGAGCTAAACTATCTAGTTAATAATCAGCTATAAAATGCTCGTGCAGAGTATATGAAGAATTATAAATATTACGAAAACACTGGTAAATATGAAATGAAACAAGGCACACAAATGTGACGCAAGGGATTTCAAATATGGCAAAAACGACTGCTCCATAATCCTTGCAACTCCCATAAATTCTATAGGAAGTAAATCTATACTAGGAAATAATCATCAGCGAAAGAATGATAGAATGCTTCTCTTACCATTACAAATATATAAAAAAACCACGTGAGCTGTGTAAAATTATTAACTTTACCAATGCTCTGTTGTTCCTAAACTGAAATTTAGTGATTATAAAATAATGGTTATGCTATATGTGAGAATTAGAAACTCCTTGTAAAGTATTGAAGGCTAAAAATGTAATGATTTACCTTATATGTTTGGGAGCTCCAGTAAATAAATGAGCTATAATGGGACATATAACATCAAAAGTTACAAGGTTACAAGTGGCGATCCCCAGGGCTCAGTCCTAGGACCCCTCCTGTTTGGCATATACTTCTCAGAGGTACAGGCAAGCACAGGAGGACTATGGCTGACCAAGTTTGCAGACGACTGCAAACTAGGGGTTATAATTGATTCTCCAGCTGACACAGACATCCTCCAAAAGGGTCTCACTGAGACGGATACCTGGTGTCAAAATCATGGCCTCAAGCTAAATGCCAAAAAGCGCATAGTCATCCCCTTTGGAAAAAACAAAGTACCCACAAACTACCACATAGGCGGTAGTCCTCTAAATATGGAAGACGTAATAAGGGATCTGGGGACCCAAGTAGATAGTAATCTCACCTTTGATAATCACATTGCCAAAGTGGTTAGAAAATCCTTTTACGTGGCCCACCTAATCACAAAAGGGTTCACATCTAGATCAAAAGAGGTCATTGTGCCTCTCTACTCTTCACTTATCAGAGCCATCATAGAGTACAACGCCCCATTTGGGATGTACCTTACAAGACACCTGCAACAGCTGGAAAGACCACAGAAGTACCTCACCAAGAGGATCACTGGCCTCAAGCAGATGCCCTATGGAGCTTGACTGAAGAAACTCCAGCTGTACTCGGTTGCATACCGCCTACTCAGAGGTGATCTCTACCTGACATACAAGGCCATGTCCAACCCAGAATTGATGGACATGCTCCACCTAAAGAAAACCTTATCCCCTCAAGCCACATGCTCTAGGGAGCTAAACCTCACCACAACAATAAATAGAATGTGCTGGAGGGATAGATTCTTGTCCCAGAGACTTCCCATGCTTTGGAACAAGATTCCAGTCTACATTAGGCAGAGCTCCTCGCTAACACTCTTCAAAAAAAACCTTGATGAGTGGATGGGAAACAGAAAGTTTACCCCGGGAATCACTTCAGTGACAATGCTGGACAAAGGCACAGGGAACTAATCTAAGGGGGTGGCGAAAGCCAACACATTCTGGCTAGGTTAATAAATGCCTTCGGGCAGATAGCCTAGTACCTACTTATGAACCTATGAACCTATAAAAGAAGGGAAAACATGATAAGAGCTCACTTATAAAGGGGCAAACCTGACACAATTTATTCTTGTTAATACGTGCACAGTTAAATACATAAATTCTGTTCCTTAAGCTGGTTGATAGAAGTAATTGCAAACAAATAGACATTTTTTCTTGTAATAGAGTTAAATGACAGGAAAAGTATTTCTTTGATATGCATCTAAACTTAACAGTAAAGATGTCTTGATATGTTATTTTCCTTTTTGTTGCAGTACTGAGAAACAAGTGAAATGATGTTATGTTTCCTCGAATATTGCTAAACTTCTGTAAATACTTTTGTTTTATTATGAAATGCCACTAGAAACAAAACCATTCTTTTGTTGCAACTAAAATAAAGTTGATATTGAGAATGTTCTTAGGCACCTGTGGTACTCAAGTGGACAGTTAGTGGAGAGGCATGAAATGACAAAGTATCGAACCTTGCAAAATATATTATTTTGTTCCAAGTAGTAATTAAGAATTAACATTGTAAACATGATTGCTATGTCAAAATAGAAGTATGGGTTGGCATTATTATAGCTACTGTTTCTTGGCGTACTACATCACATGAAAAATGCAGGTTAATAAACAGTATATTGCAAACTATTAAGTAAGTGAAAAATGAAGAAATGAAAAAGTACAAAAACAGGTAAATTGCTAATAGGGTCAAGAAAGGTTAAGAACAGTTTGAAATGAAGAATATAAATTTTGGCAATACTTTTAAATATGGAGCCGTGAGACGGGAAATGTGAACTAGGTAGGATATGCTAGTCTTAGTGTACCCAGTTGTTGTTTTTTGTAATATAAATGTTATGGAAAAAAATATTAAATAGAGGTATGAAAAACTGTAAAATTCTAGCGTGCAAATGAAGAAGCATACCTCTCAGTTGTAAACTGTTAATCTCTTCCAGACAAGCTAGTTTTGTGGGTAGGCACAGGGATAGAGCTGGAAGAGTTAAGTAGTACACAAATACAGAAATACACTCTCACATTAAAACTATCCATATGGATACAAGGGGAAGATAACAAAACAAATTAACATTAAGGAACAAAAAAGAAAAACATATTTATTTATTTTACATCTGTTTACAAGGAAAGTCCATCTGGATGCATGCCCTTTTTCAGCGAGGCATAGGGAGAAAAGCTCCACAAGTCACAATAATGAACACATCCATAATACAAAAATACATAATCATAAGGGACTGGTATTACAGTAGAGGTAATTTACAACATATTACAATACCAGTAAAATAGAGGATGGAACAACTCAAAAGCACAAAAACACCGGTGCAGAATCACAAAACCTCCAAGCTTTATTTAAAGTACAAATTACAATCCAAGTTAAGTGCATTCACCCAGGAATCTCCCGAGCTTGATCAGAACAGTTGAATACAATAATAACCAGCCTTTTATGCATATTACCTTAAAAATCCACCAATGAAATCATCACATTAATAAATATAAGCAATCCTACCATATGGTTCAATTCATTGTAGTATTTTCACTGATATACTACAAGTGTTTAATAATAAAACATATAAACATTAAAATAGTAATGCTTCTAAAACTTACTTAAAAATATATCAGTTCATTAATTTTAAAGTCATAAATGTTAATCACTGAACATATAAAATTAATACATATTTGGCATGTATAAAAAATAAGTTATAATTTTGCTGCCCTTAATTTAAAACAATGAGAGAGAAGGTCACTGAAAAACAATCAGTAAAAACAAAATGAAAATTCCAGCAAAGCTAGAACGTCCACTGAGTGACCTCCCAAACCTCTTGTATCAGAGGCACATTGGATATATGCAAACGATCCTTATGAACATCAGGTGTTTCAGCTAAATGGCAATTCTGAATGCCCATGACAGCCCTGTGTTTCTAATGCTTTGTCAGACACTCTGCTTGTGCTGTGCTGATGAGGTCATAACAAGGCTGAAATATGCATATCCACAGCTAGTGAGGTTTGGCTTTATTGGCCTGAAATTGTCCATTAAAATGACTAAACAAGTCATGGGCATTCAGAATCGCCAATTAGCTGAAACACCTGATGTTTATAAGTATCATTTGCATATATCCTATGTGCCTCTGATACAAGAGGTTTGGGAGGTCACTCAGTGGAAGTTCTAGCGTTGCTGGAGGTTTCATTTTATTTTTACTGATTGGTTTTTCAGTGACCTTCTCTCTCATTGTTTTAGTTTGCTGCTTGGGATATTTTTGCAGTGACCCAAAGGATAATGGACATCAGCTGGGTATAACAGCCCTGTGTTTCTAATGATTAGTCAAACACTCTGCTTTTGCTGTGCTGATGAGGTCATAACAAGGCCGAAATATGGATATCCACAGCTAGTGGGGTTTGGCTTTTTGGCTTGAAATTGCCCTTTATTTAAGGACACTATTAATACTTAAATGGTCATTCAACCCTAGTTTTCTTGCGGCATCAAGTTTTAGTTGCCAAAATAACTCTTTATATTCCAGAAGGGCTTCCCATAATCCACCCCTTAGGTCCTGCTTAACCTGTTCAATTATGTAAAATTTAATTTTACTATCTTTACATTCCTTCTGGTGTTTGTGCAATGCATTTGTATCTTTATGTAATGAAATATGCATATGTTCATATATTCGTCTTCTTATAGGTCTCTCCATCTTACCTATATAGAAGCTGGGGCATATCACATATAGCAATGTAGACTACTCCTTTACTGTCACAATTAAAATGTTTCCTATCCATAAATCTAAAATTTCTAGCCGAAAGATGTAAACTGTCATGTTCAAAAATATTACCACACTGGTTGCAAAATCCACATCTATACGTTCCCACTTTTTTTCTGGTCATTTCTGTCTTAATTTCCATACTTTGACGCTCTAAAATTTCTTTTATGTTCATGTCCCTTCTCTTAATAAATGTCGGACATGGAGGGATGTATTTGCTAATTTCAACATTAGTTGTTAATACTTTCCAGTACCTCCTAATAGTGTCTTCGACTTCAGCTGATAAAGGTGTGTGGGTATGTATAAATGCTAGATCATATGCAACATTTGGATTTTCTGTTTTGTTCAAAATACCTATCTCCTTATGTATAATAGGCTGAAATTTCCCTTCCCTCTCTTTCTTGACCTCTCTTATTGACTGGTTTATTAAAGAATTAGGGTAACCTCTTTCCATAAAAAAAGTTTTTATCAATTTTATTTCATCCACAAATGTAGTTTCCTCACTACACATTCTGGTGGCCCTAATAAGCTGATCCTTAATAATGTATTTCTTTTGGTTGTAAGGATGTTCACTGTCATAGTGTGAATAAGAATTTGAATGAGTTGCTTTCTGAAATAATCTAGATTGGAATTTCATCTCATCCAAATCTTTGTAAATAGTCACATCAAGAAAGTTGACTCTTTCTTATGATGTATTATAGGTGAATCTCAGGAAGGGAGTTGTATTGATGTATTCTAAAATTGGTCCAACTGTGTATCCTTCCAAAACAGACAAATATCATCCAAAAATCTAGTATATAATACTCTATTTTCATACCACTGTATCTGAAAAATAAAATTTTTCTCCCAGTAATACAAGACTAAGTTGGCATACAAGGGGGCACATGCAGCCCCCATTGCCACAACTTTTTCCTGTTTATAATACTCACCATTAAAGTACATGTAATTATTTCTAAATATGGTGTCCATAAATTCCAGAATTAAATTCCTTTGTTCATTAACTAAGTAATCACATTCGATAAGGACATCCTGGAACCACTCAAGTCCTGTATCGTGTGGAATATTGGGAAATAAATTAACTACATCAATAGTGGTCATAATTAAATCAGTTCCAAATTTATCCTGGTTAACTTTCGTTAGAAAATCCCAAGAAGCCTTGGAAATGTGTTTCAAAGATTTTACAAACTTTTTCAAGGTGTAGTCTATATATTTAGCTAAGGGCAGCCGCGGTGGTGCAGCGGTTAGCGTTGTCACCTCACAGCAAGAGGTTCTCCAGTTTGATCCTCGGCTGGGGTGCCTTCTGTGCGGAGTCTGCATGTCCTCCCTGTGGTCGGGTGGGTTTCCTCCGGGTGCTCCGGTTTCCTCCCCACATCCAAAGGCATGCTGTAGGTGGATTGGACACTCTAAATTGGCCCTAGGTGTGAGTGCATGCATGTGTGTGCCTTCTGTGGAAGGTTGGGTGCCGGGCTGGCAACTCGACAGTGTAAAAACTCCACTGCCAATCTTGAGCAGACAGGTGATCTGCTGTGGTGACCCCTAACTGGGAAAAGCCAAAAGAAGAAGAAGAAGAAGTCTATGTATTTAGCTAATGGTTCAAGCTTTGAGCCCGCCCCAGCTACTACGGAAATGAAAGGTGGTCTTTCTATATTTTTATGTGTTTTAGGTATCCCAAACACAGCTGGGATCCTAGACCTAGTCACTGTAAAAAAATCCAGAAGTTTTTATCTATTGAACCCTGTAAAAAATGGTCATTGATGTAAAAATCCACTTTAGAATAGGATATAAAAATCTCTCATTTCTGGATGCAACACTATATTGTTTCATAATCTATTCTGTCTATGAGTACTACACCCCCACTCTTGTCAGGTTTAATTACCCTACAACCCCTATTTTGTAATTTTTTGACTAATTCTCTGTCACTATCGCAGAAATTATTTATTTGAATTTTCTTGGTATCCATCTTTCTTATTTCACTTTCTACTAGTTCTTCAAATACATTAAAATGGGGCTCAGGGGGTTGAAAATACTCTTCCTAGTCAAACAGGAATTCAGTGGTTTAGTACCCTTAAAAAAACAAGATTCATTTTTCTTAAACACAATTTCAACTCAATCAATGTGTCCACCATTCTCAGAGGTCTCGTTGGGACATATTGAAATCCCTTAGTAAATAATTTAAAATAATCACCATTGATGGACAAATCTGTGTAATTAAAAATGTGAAAGTTACCTTGAATGTTTA
The DNA here is from genome assembly GCF_019279795.1 of Protopterus annectens. Classification (NCBI taxonomy): domain Eukaryota; kingdom Metazoa; phylum Chordata; order Ceratodontiformes; family Protopteridae; genus Protopterus; species Protopterus annectens. The sequence continues at coordinate 700,315,602 of NC_056751.1, read as the reverse complement.
AAATGCCAGAGTAAGATGTCTTTATTCCTGAGTAACTCTCCAAACATTCTCTAATTCCATTGATTCCCTTTGTAAAATGTTTTCCTGTAGCTCCCTCTCCTTGTATCGACCCCCTCCCCTGCCCCTGTTGTAGGCACTTCTGTACTCCCAGTTGTTTGTTCTTTGCTTTTCTGCTAGCCTTTCGCTTCTCCGGGGAGGGGGGGGGTGTAACTAAAGGGTCCAAAGGGGCTTCTGTGTAATTCATTTCCACATGTTTAATTCCCATATCAACTTCTTCTAAATGATCCTGTCTATCTGTTGTACCAGACCTTTCTATTCCCTTAGGGGGCGGGTATGCCATTCCTTCTCTTTATTCCTGTAAGACTCTGACTACATTATCCTGTCTATCTGTTGTACCAGACCTTTCTGTTCCCTTAGGGGGTGGGTTTGCCCTTCCTTCTCTATATTCCTGTAAGTTTCTGTCTACATTATCCTGTCTATCTGATGTACCAGACCTTTCTGTTCCCTTAGGAGGTTGGTGTGCCCTTTCTGCAAGCTGCATAAACTGGAATACTTCTGTTTAGGATTTACACATACGTACAAATGTTAGTTACTGCAATTTGACTGAAGTGACCCTCTGCAGGGCTTAACATCACTCCCCCTGTGTTTGACTGCAGATTTTAGGTTCAAATGCAGGCTAGCTTGCCATTGAAAAATTATATGCTGCTGCCTACTGTGATGGATTTGAAGTCTTCTTAAGACACTCAGTCTTGCTGGCTGGATTCTGCTGAAATCAAAGTCTGGTTATATTTGTATTCACAGTCTGTTGCATACAGAAACTTGCAGAATGTACACTGATGAGAGAATATACTTTGCAGCATCAACTTAGAGCAGTAACAAATAACTTTTTATAATAAACCAAACGGGCTAAAGTTGCAGCTTAAAGTATTGTTCCACTTTACTTCTCATATTGTACAGATGATGTGAGAGATATAACATTTACCCCGAGACAAATGTGCTCTACCAATACCCCTAACATAACTGGATTCATACAGATCTTTATATACAATTTTAGTCATGCACATACATATACATTTCCTCTTGGTATTCTATTTTGGAGAATTGCTCATCCTGTAGAAACAATACTGATTGTTGCAGATGCTGACGCAAACTGCTGACTTTTTTCAGCTTTTCTGACAGTGTGAACATCCTGTTTTTTGTCTTTTGTATAAGAACATCTGTTCGTGTGCAAACATGTCCTGCTGTTTAAGGAAACATATTGTGTCCATTATTTTTATATGCAGAAACATGTCCTGTTGTTTAAGGAAACATATTGTATCCATTATTTTTATATGCAGAAAAACATGTTTTTAAGGAAACAGATTGTCACAGTGTTCTTTAAAAGCAGATTTTGCATGTTTGCTCTTGCATACATCCTGTTTGTAAGGAAATAATGTCCATTCAGCAGATTCCTTATTTTCCAAGCCACGTTCATTTAGTATGGATGCTGATCACATATTACTAAAATCTGTTTCTGCATTTAAGCAAGCTTTATTTTATACCTTATTTATGTTACATATTTGTAGCAAAATTACTTTCAACCTTAAAACCCTGTTGAGCATAATCTTACAATTCCTTATTTTTATTTTAATGTCCTCAAAACACTTTATACTATGTATTTTGATCACATTATATAGAAAACACATTAAGAAACAAAACCTTTAATCTTCTTTTGATAAAAATCAAAATGCAATTTTACATAGTTAATACAATGAAAACATGTATTACTACCAAAACTGAATGTATTTAACAACTTTTTCTTTTGCAGACCATTTTGTGAAAATATTTCATCAATAATGAGCTGTGTCTGCTTTAATTTAACTTGATTAATTTATTATTTTGCAATTACAAAATTTAATTCATGACTTAGAACTGTTCCATTAACTCTTTGCAACTGTTGAATTAACTATAAGAGACAAGAACCATATGCTACTGCAAGCATTTATACACTGCTGAAAATATACAGTTTCAATGTAATTTTAACCATCACATTGTGGTCATGTCTCTGAACTGCCCATTAACACCTTGGTAAAATACTGAACCAGGCTTAGATAATAAATATTTGAAAGCAATTATTTTAGTATATTTACACTAAAGAATATGTACATATTAGTCCAGTGGCTGTAGGAGTACAATATTTTAATACAATTTTCCTCTAACTGGGGTAAAACCAGTGATATTACAACTTGACAAATTACTTTTGAACTTATTACAATGTATCCTGTACAGTATGTATTTACACAGACTGTTTGCTATTCATGCATTTCAATCTAGTAGGTACCCTGGACCCATTTTTTTTAAACATGGTTTTTCCTCACATATTCATTACTAGACATTAATTCTATTTGTACTCAATTCTTCTGCATTTGTACGTACAAAGATTATCATTTGTACTGAATTCTTCTGCATTTGTACATACAAAGACTATAAAGTACATTTAGTCTAATCTTACAAATTTAATAACATTAGTATTAAGCAAAATCTTGGAAAATGTTTATGTCTCTTTAGAAATATCTAGTGGAACTGGCACCAAAGGCATATGTCCTGTTATTTTAAACTACATACTCAACAACTCATGCTTTTTTATACCAACATTGTTTTGCCAAAAACATATTACATATATTTACTTTCTCTTGTATAGCTGTAATAAAGCAATTTTAAGCCATCTCTTGTTTTTTAAACCATCTCGTGTATAGCTTTACAGTGTAACAGGTTGTATCTTATCCTGTCAGGTTTAATCCAGTTTACCAGTATTTCTAATACACTAATACCTGTTTTTCCCTCCCCTAAAAGAGTATTGTCAAGAAGGAATGAGATATTTATTCCTATAGCTTCATTTTAGACCCTTGTGCAGTACTGCTTATACAGTCAGTGTAAAACTGATAAAGTGCCCCTCCCCCTGTAGTATACTACAGTATTGTTTATTTGCTTTAGAATGTACACCAGCCCAATACTTTGGCCACACATCTGCTCCACTAGGCTACCAAACTATAGACCCCTGTCTGATTTGATAATTTATATAAAGCTTTTACTGTTTATTACCACTAGTAGGCATTTACACCCTTCTACACAATTGAACTGTATGTATACTATAGCCCATTTGCTAGCTGTACTTGAAGCAACTGAGTTTTCTTTCTTTTAACATTTTCTTGCAAACAGATTATCAGTGACAGCTATGCACAATTGTGACATTTTATTACAATTACCAAATAGTGTTGCCTGTAAACATTTTAACAATTATGTTTTAATAACAATGATGCTTTAGAAAAACTCAAGCTACTTGTCTGGCAATCAGTCTTGTTGTTTATCTTATCTTTCCAACATTTCCTGTAACTGTTCATTCAGTCTAGGAAGGTCTGAGCTCACATTTCGGGCTCTATAGACTATAGTTAATTCTTTTGGCATTTTTCCTTTAATTTGATTGTGATTTGCATAACTATGCATTTATAACACATTACAATTAGCTTACATGGATTTCAGTATTTTTTTTATTTATCTATTTAACTGTCCTACCATTAATTTTACAAAAACTGTTTGACTAATACCATCTGTGATTTTCTTTTTAAAATTCAGAACTTTAACTGTTTGGTGTTACTATACAATTATAAAAAAAATGTAAAAAAACAAAATAGATATTAGCTTAACTAACACATGTTTATATTTACATTAGTTATATTTGCTGTTGTCTGCCTTTTGCTTTTGTGCATTGTAAACAAATGTACTCTAGATGAAAAGAACATACATGCATGTCTGTCTTGTATCTGTATATCTTTATACAAGCATGTCAGTCTTGTGACTTAAAATCTTTACTCTTATTAATGATTTTCATTTAATTTTATGCACTAGAACTGTTTAGTGTAACTATTTTTATTAAATTTTTATAAACTAAAACTGTTGTGTACCTTTTGACTATGCTATTAGCTTAGCAGTTATATACTGTACTACTGATAAATGTCTTGCTTTAACTGAATGAAAGTAAAACATTTGAGAATGATTTGTCCAGACATCAGATCCTACCATCCTACCATGTATGTTTAACCATTTTCAAAACATAAACATATTATGAAATATATTTCTTTTACACAGATTAGCTGTGTATGTAGGAAGTTCCCAGTCTCTGTCAGTTCAGCTAATTTATTTTCTTTATCCTGCAATTGCTGTTGAAGAATTTCCTGTAATGTTGCATGGGCTTTCTGACATTCTTTAGTAAGCTCTTCTGCTGAATTTGAAACTCCTATGCACTTTTGAAAATATGTATGTATAATTTGTCTAAGCTTCCTGAACTCATTGTGTCTGTCTCTTAGAAGTTTATTACATTCTTTTGTAACAAAATATACTAGAGACTCTATCAGTAACTGATTTGACTGTTGTAACACTGAGATAAAAAAACTTTCACATCTGGTGACAGAACATTATTGTCCAACATCTGAATATAATAGAAACACTTTACCCTTAGGTAATTCTTTATCATGAACAGATCTGTCTTCACAGTCTGTTTTTTTAGCAATATGATGCAATACTTTTTTATGGCATAATACACAAAATGCAGTTTATGTTGAAGCACACAATAAACATTTGTCATATTCCACATGGTCTTCTTTGAGATACCAGTCAAACATTGTAATACATTTGCATAATGCCTTACTATCAGTTTGCCCTAATAAGGTTTTACATTTACTAATGTGCTGTGTATAACCAACATTGCAATTTACTAAAGCTTGGTTTAAAATCCATACTGTCTAATAACATCCAAACTGTCTAATAATATACAAACTGTCTAATAGCATCCACACTAAAAATGTGACACAGAAAAAAGTCTTACCAGTTATCAAGAAAACAGGTGATCAGGCTGTTGTTGCTGATGGCTGAAAATTTTTCAGAGTCACTTGAGAAGCTGGTGAAGTACAACAGGCAATGGACTGCTGTACAAGTGGATATCCACCTTTTCTTGGAGAATATATGGCACTGTGACTTTCTTGAACTAGTCTCACTCTGGATTTAGACGTCTAAAAAACTTTACTACTACAAGCTGCATAAACTGGAATACTTCTGTTTAGGATTTACACATGCGTACAAATGTTAGTTACTGCAATTTGACTGACGTGACCCTCTGCAGAGCTTACCATCACTCCCCCTGTGTTTGAATGCAGATTTTAGGTTCAAATGCAGGCTAGCTTGCCATTGAAAAATTATATGGTGCTGCTTACTGTGATGGATTTGAAGTCTTATTAAGATATTCAGTCTTGCTGGCTGGATTCTGCTGAAATCAAAGTCTGGTTATATTTGCATTCACAGTCTGTTGCATACAGAAACTTGCAGAATGTACACTGATGAGAGAATATACTTTGCAGCATCAACTTAGAGCAGTAACAAATAACTTTTTATAATAAACCAAACAGACTAACGTTGCAGCTTAAAGTACTGTTCCACTTTACTTCTCATATAGTACAGATGATGTGAGAGATATAACATTTTCCTCGAGACAAATGTGTCTCTACCAATACCCCTAACATAACTGGATTCATACAGATCTTTATATACAATTTTAGTCATGCACATACATATACATTGCCTCTTGGTATTCTATTTTGGAGAATTGCTCATCCTGTAGAAACAATACTGATTGTTGCAGATGCTGATGCAAACTGCTAACTTTTTTCAGCTTTTCTGACAGTATGAACATCCTGTTTTTTGTCTTTTGTATAAGAACATCTGTTCTTGTGCAAACATGTCCTGCTGTTTAAGGAAACATATCGTGCCCATTATTTTTATATGCAGAAACATGTCCTGTTGTTTAAGGAAACATATTGTGTCCATTTTTTATATGCAGAAACATGTCCTGTTGTTTAAGGAAACATATTGTATCCATTATTTTTATATGCAGAAAAACATGTTTTTAAGGAAACAGATTGTCACAGTGTTCTTTAAAAGCAGATTTTGCATTTTTTCTCTTGCATGCATCCTGTTTGTAAGGAAATAATGTCCATTCAGCAGATCCCTTATTTTCCAAGCCATGGTCATTTAGTATGGATGCTGATCACATATTACTAAACTCTGTTTCTGCATTTAAGCAAGCTTTGTTTTATACCATATTTATGTTCCATATTTGTAACAAAATTACTTTCAACCTTAAAACCCTGTTGAGCATAATCTTACAGGTGGGTATTCCCTTCCTTCTCTATATTCCTGTAAGTCTCTGTCTACATTATCCTGTCTATCTGCTGTACCAGAGCATTCTGTTCCCTTAGGGGGTGAAGATGCCCTTCCTTCTCTATATTCCTGTAAGTCTCTGTCTACATTATCCTGTCTATCTGCTGTACCAAACCTTTGTGTTCCTTTAGGGGGTGGGTATGCCCTTCCATCTCTGTATTCCTGTAAGTCTCTGTCTGCATTATCCTGTCTATCCGCTGTACCAGACCTTTCTGTTCCCTTAGGGGGTGGAGATGCCCTTCCTTCTGTATATTCCTGTAAGTCTCTGTCTACATTATCCTGTCTATCAGCTGTACCAGACCTTTCTGTTCCTTTAGTGGGTGGGTATGCCCTTCCTTCTCTATATTCCTGTAAGTCTCTGTCTACATTATCCTGTCTATCTGCAGTACCAGACCTTTCTGTTCCCTTAGGGGGTGGCTATGCCCTTCCTTCTCTATATTCCTATAAGTCTCTGTCTACATTATCCTGTCTATCTGCTGTACCAGACCTTTCTGTTCCCTTAGGGGGTGGAGATGCCCTTCCTTCTCTATATTCCTGTAAGTCTCTGTCTACATTATCCTGTCTATCTGCTGTACCAGATCTTTCTGTTCCCTTAGGGATGGAGATGCCCTTCCTTCTGTGTATTCCTTTAAGTCTCTGTCTACATTATCCTGTCTATCTGCTGTACCAGACCTTTCTGTTCCTTTAGGGGGTGGATATGCCCTTCCTTCTCTATATTCCTGTAACTCTCTGTCTGCATTATCCTGTCTATCTGCTGTACCAGACCTTTCTGTTCCCTTATGGGGTGGATATGCCCTTCCTTCTCTATATTCCTGTAAGTCTCTGTCTACATTATCCTGTCTATCTGCTGTACTAGACCTTTCTGTTCCCTTATGGGGTGGAGATGTCCTTCCTTCTCTGTATTCCTGTAAGTCTCGGTCTACATTATCATGTGAAGTATGCCCCAGCTTCTATATAGGTAAGATGGAGAGACCTAGAAGAAGATGAATATATGAACATATGCATGATATTTCATTACATAAAGATACAAATGCATTGTACAGACACCAGAAGGAATGTAAAGATTGTAAATTTAAATTTTACATAATTGAACAGGTTAAGCAGGACCTAAGGGGTGGATTATGGGAAGCCCGTCTGGAATATAAAGAGTTATTTTGGCAACTAAAACTTGATACCACAAGAAAACTAGGGTTGAATGACCATTTAAGTATTAATAGGTCCTTAAATTAAGGGCAGCAAAATTATAACTTATTTTTATACATGCCAAATATGCATTCATTTTATATGTTCAGTGATTAACATTTATGACTTTAAAATTAATGAATTGATATATTTTTAAGTAAGATAGAAGCCACGGTGGTACAGCGGTAGCGTTGTTGCCTCACAGCAAGAGGTTCTCAGCTGGAGTGCCTTCTGTGTGGAGTCTGCATGTCTTCCCTGCGGTCGAGTGGCCTCCAAAAGACATGCGTGAATGGGCATGCCTTCGCTGAAGGTTGGGCGTCGGGCTGGCAACTCGGCACCATAAAAAAATCCACTGCCAATTATTAGCGGACTGGAGTTCCGCTGTGGCGACCCCTAACCAGGAAAAGCCGAAAAGACAAAGAAAGAAGAATAAAGATATATTTTTAAGTAAGTTTTAGTACCATCATTATTTTAATGTTTTGAATGTTTTATTATTAAATACAAGTAGTACATCAGCGAAAATACTACAATGAATCGAACCATATGATAGGATTGCTTATATTTATTAATGTGATGATTTCATTGGTGGATTTGTAAAAGGCTGGTTAGTATTGTATTCAACTGTTCTGATGAAGCTCGGCAGATTCCTGGGTGAAAGCGCTTAATTTGGATTGTAATTTGCACTTTAAATAAACCTTGGAGGTACCATGATTCTGCATTGGTGTTTTGTGCTTTTGAGTGGTTTGGTGTTGCTGTTTCGCGATTACTTGGTCAGAGTATGGCACAAGTAAAACAAGTTAACTGCAGTCAGTCACAAATGAAACATGTGCAATAACTTTGATTAGTAACTTCAGATGATATTAGCATTCGAGTGTATACAAAACATCTCATTTGAAAGGTTAAGATTAGTGCTATATTAAGCAGTTTTGAGAATATAAGGAGTTTTCAGTAAGGAGATAACACTGCAAGGAGATCAGTAAATTAGGGAGACTAGTGAGTGTAGTTTGTATTATCCAGGTGAGGTACGGTTCCAGAGCCATGATTCATTAAGGTGATTTTTAAACACTTTTTTAAAGAGGGGCAAGGAGGTAGTGGAGAATATGTCAGAGGGTAAAGCATTCCAGATTTTAGGGTTAAAATTTGAAAGAAGAGATTCACCTGCCTTGTTGTTGGCTTTAGCTCTGTCAAGCAAGAATTTCTGACTAGAGCATAGTGTTCTAGTACTAGAGTGTGGTTGCAACAGGTTTTGAAGTGCAGGAGTGTTATTTTGGATGGTATAGTAGTTTATGGGCCACTGTAAGTTGGTTGTAGTGTAAAATTTGAGGGAGTTCTAACCAATCTAGCTGTTTCAGAACCTTCCAATGGTGAGTCCTGTTGGGGGAATTTGTTGCAAACTTAGCTATTTTATTATAACATGATTCCAGTTTTGCTAAGTTAGTTTTTTTTTAGGTGAATGAAAACAGGAGAGGCATAGAGAAGTGTGGACAGGAGGTGACTTTGGGCTATAGTGGGTTTAGTATCATTTGTAAGAAAGTGTTTGTTGTGAATGAGAATGCCTAGTTTTTTATGCACCTTTTTAATAGTCTGTGAGATATGGATGTGAAACTTAAGGTTACTGTCAATTTCAACACCCAGATGCTTGGTTTGGACTGCTGTTGACATAACAGTTTTGTTTAGTGATGTTATTGTGAATGAGGAAGAGGGAACAGTGGGTTTTATGGGGTGGAACAGCGTAAGTTTAATTTTGTCTGGATTATGGATCAGCTGAGAGTTTGTGATCCAGGCTTCTACTCCTGAAAAGATATCTTGGGTATGAGATTGTAATAGTTCTAAGGTGGAGTTTGCACAAATTAGTGTGGAATCATCAGCGTATTTGATGATGGAGGCCTGTTGGGTGGCAGTATGGAGATCATTGGTGAAAAGAGAGAACAGGAAGGGTTCAAGGATGGATCCTTGAGGAACCCATAGGTTGACAGGCAGAAGGGGAGAGAGTTCTTGCTGCCAAAGGACAGCTTGTTTACGTTCTTGTAGGTAACTTTGGAACCATGTGAGAGAGGACTAATTGAGATTTAAGACCACAAGGACCGAAATTTGTTTAGTATGTGACAAAATATCAAAAGCTTTAGAAAGGTCTAGGAATATTGCTGAAATGTACTTGCCATTGTTTCTATGGGAATTCACAGTGTTTGTAAAGGACAGTAGAGCAGTGGTGGTGCTGTGTGAAGGGCAAAAGCCATGTTGAGTACTGGATTATAGTTTGTGATTGAGGAGGAAGGACAGGAGTTGTTTATGGATGCACCTTTCTAAAATTTTTGATAGTGGGGATAGTATGGCAATAGGGTGGTAGTTGGTCAGTTCTGTAGAATCGCCACCTTTGTGGAGTGGAATACCATGGGAAATTTTCCAGATACCTGGGACTATGTTTTCAGCTAGTGACCTGTTAATGAGGATGGATATAGGATAGGCTATAGCTTCTGCGGCTATGCTAAGAAAATTAGCTAGGAGTTTGTCTGCTGCTAGTGTAGTGGGTTTGAGTTTACAGAGTATTTTTTATCATGGCAGTGGGGACAGGTTTGAAGGAGAAGGAGTTGTGACTATACTTTTGCACTTGGCAGAGAGTGTTGGAGGCAGATGAATGATTATTTTATTTAGCCAGGGTTAGGCTGGATTCAGTAAAGAATTTATTGAACTGGGGAGCAATATTTTCAGAGGTGCTGGATGTATTAGATGAGGGCATTTTGTGCCGAGTGTGAGTATATTGTTAATAGCTTGTTTTGGATATCTTGATAGTACTGAATTTTGTCCAACTTGATTGTTTTGTTTAACTTTATTTTATAGTTCCCTGTAGGTTTGTTTTAGATCTTGTGTTCTAAGTTTTAACCACTTGGACCAGGCTTTGTCTCTGGTTCTGATTAATGACCTAGTTTCTTTGCTAAGCCATGGGGCAATATTAGATTTGACTCGGATAGTTCTGGGTGGTGCATGCGCATTCAATATATTGAAGAAGGTTGAGCTGAAGTAGTCTACGGCTTCATTCAAATTGACAGTTTTTACTGGTTCCCAGTTACAGTTTTTCATGGTGGATATAAAGTATTCAGGGTTAACGTTTTTTTTTTGGTTGTAATTAGCAGGAAGGTAGCAGTTTTGGCTGGATTGATGCATTTCCATAGAAAATATGTTGGCTGGTGATCACTTGGGGCATCCGGTAGGAATCTTGCATCATGTGAGAGGTTAAGTTTATTTGTTAGTATTCAGTTAAGTGTAGAAGATCTACTGGAGGTTTTGTCGATTTTAGTAGGTACTTGTATGGGTTGAGTAAATCCATACAGATCAATGATGTTAGATAGGTCATGAGAATTGCAGGTTTGCCAATGTATGTTAAGATCTCCCATAATGATAGTTTCCTGGGGAGGGGTGTTAGAGGCCCACTATAGTAGGTTTTCTACTGTAGGGATATTATCAACAGGAGGGATGTAGATACTAATGCTGTTAACATGCTTTTGAGAACTTATATTTAATTTGGCTGCTAAGAGTTCAGTGCTGTTAAAGATGGGAATATTTACTTTAGAAGGCAAACCATCTAAGTAGTTTTTAAACAAAATTGCTACACCACCCCTTTTGTGTCTTTATGGTGTTTGTGTATGATATTATAACCTGGGGTTTGTATCTCATTGTTACTGATGTTAGGTTTAAGCCATGCCTCTGTTAATACAAATATGTATTGTGAGTAATGGGCTAGATGGGCACATAGTTCAGTTATCTTGTTTTGAAGGCTTCTAATGTTGATATTTAGTAGTAGTAGTAGTAGGTCTTGTGTTTTTTTGGGGAGTGGAATGGTGTTGGGGGTGTTAGTAGTTGAAGTGGAAGTTTGTGGACCTGGGTTGGGATGAATGCCACCACTAAGAGTCAGTTGTGAGGCAATGTGAATGATGATTTTTATAAAGCGTGTGATGTTTCTGTTATTCTGGGTGGAGACTAGGGGAGCCTTGGCTAGATGTAGATATCTAAATGAGGAGTATTGTATAACTGGGGTAGTAAAGATAGAAGCAGATATTGGGAAGTAGTGAGTATTCATGTTATGGGAATGGTGGAGTATAGTCCTTGATTGTTTAGGGGTTGGATTAGTTTGACTCGGTAGAAAGAAAGAAGGTTTATTATGGCTAGACATGTGAGGTATAGTATGTTTAGCTACAGCATAGTGGAATAGTGAGGAGGCTGCTGAGGATGCTTCAGCACTGCTGCTGTGAACAAGGACAGATGTGGTAGGTTTTGCTGCAGTTTAAGTGGATTTCCTGTATTGTTATAATTGGATGTCGTAGAGGGGTTTGGCTTGGGTGATTGGGCACCTGTTGCAGGGGGTGTATCTCTGCTAGGTATAAATATAATTGATTCAGGGGTGGGTGAGAAAGGGGTAGGATGGGGGAGTGGAGTGTGCCTGAGCAGAGCGAGGGGCACACGGAGCGGGCAGAGCTCAACCCAGTTACTAGTAGTGACAAAAAAACACAATCAGTAAGGACTACAGGCAGGAAGGTAGTTACAGGTTCATGCTTTAAAAACAAAGTTGTGTAGTAGATTCCCTAGCTACAGTTAAGGGAAGTCCAGTGAGTGAAACATTGATACTTAGTTTCTCAATTTTTATCAAAGTAGAGTGGAATTTAAAATTTTTGCTGCGCGCCATAAGAGAATGGCTTGAGAAGGAAATGTTATGATTGGAGTGTTTTGCTGTCACCTAGTGGTCAAAACAGATAAATTTATCTAAAACAAGGAGGGTTAGGAACTTGTTATCTGTCCCTGTGAGTTTGCACACCTTTTACATTTGGGAAGAAGATTTGACCACTACAAGTCTAAATAGTTTCTACTTGTTTTAAAGCAAAAATGCAGGCCAACACCTACACTGCTTTAGAGTGATTTTTCAGTCCTTTTACTTGGTTTCAGGTCCTTTGAAGTGTCTTGGAGTGAGTGGACAGCAAAGGGTTCACAGACCTGCTGGAGGGAGGGGGTGTAGGCACGGTGCTTGGAAACATATGAATCTGTAAAGAAGAAGGTAGAGGGGTAAGATACAAAACACAGTAATTGGTAAATATTTTAGCAGTCAGGAGGATGGGATGGACAGTAGGAGAAAAGAGAGTACAGTAGCTATAACTAGGTCAGACAGGGGATAAGAAAATGCTATGGAGGTATGTATAGGAAATAACTATAGTGCCATGCTCTATGGAGAAGATAACAGTGTAGCATGCCATTCATAATGCAAAAGTGGTACATTCCACATAACTATTCCACAGGTGAAAAAAGGGATGTGCATAATTGACCTGTGGAATGATAAAGGGATACAAGATAAAAAGAAAAGGAAATTATTTATGCACTTAGCATTTAAATCAGATGAAAACGTTATATTTATACAAGAAAGACATATGTTAATGAAAGATTGGGTGAAAGATATGGAGAAAAAAATGGATAAAAACAATAATAACATTGGGTAATTAAACGAACAGTAAGGGGGTAGCAATTATAATTAAAAACGTATTCAAGGAGTCGATTATACATCATGAGTCAGATATAAATGAAAGATGATACTACTTCTCAATCCAACGCTCTAGTCTACAGAAACCAGGTCTTTTCCTGAACCTGTATAGTCCATGTGCGAAACAACAGGATTTTATCATGGAAATTTACAACATCCTAACTCGATTTCCATATTACATTTATATAATAGTAGGTGACTGGAATGTAATAGTAGAAGCAAAACTTGCAACACTCAGGCCTCTATAGCAATATCCAATGTAAAAACAAAGTTTAACTTATTTGACCCGTAATGCTACCAGAGCAACAGCCCATCTGCAGTAAAATTCACATACTACTCCCAGTGTTATAAATCATGGTCCAGATTAGACTTCTTTCTGATCTTGGAAATATTCCTAAAGGTGGAAATAAATTATTGTATGGAACCTAGGTTTTTCTCATACCACTCAAAAATTGCAATAAAAATAAGATGGCCTAGTGATGTATATTTGAAAACAAGGGGTTTTAACTGGTCCCTAAATCCAAACTTATTACAGAAAAAGGATGTAATACAGGAAATAACATAAATATTAGATGAACTCGAACATGACTTAATGCTGACAGATATCGATCATGATACTCAATGAGCAGCAAGGGTTAGGGAAATTTTGTTTAAAAACGTGTCATACTATAAAAAAATTTCTAAAGTGAAAGGGACAAAAACTAAAAGAAAAAATAACCAAAATAGAACAGTCATTCCAATAAAATCCGAACTCAATACTTGAAGAACAGATGAATAATTTACAAAAAAAAATTATATGCAATGCATACAGAGCAATATTCATTCACAGAAATGAAAACCTTAGCAAGGTACTCAGAATGGGCACAAACTCCCTCAAAGATACTGGCGAGGCTAATAAATGTTAACAAAATGCCCCTACAATAACAGAAATTGAATACCTAGGGAATGCATATAATAGAAATCAAGAAATTATTAGAATTTTCGAAGATTTGTATTCAAAACAGTATGGCCCACAAAGGCTAACAACTACAAAATTAGAGAATTAAAGAATCTAAACTTCCCAATGTTAAATACAGAAGGATCTACTTAGGGCACCTTTCACGCAACAAGAAATCCTTTCAGTAATAAATAATCTGAAAACAAGTAAAATTCCTGGACCAGATGGCTATACTGCTGAGTTTTATAAAACCTTTGGACAAAAAATATCAAAACTTTTACTGAAAATCTATAACTATATAAGAGAATATGGTATTACAGATCTTTATTTAAACAACTCAAAGCAATTGTTATACCTAAAGGAAAGTCTGATAATAAAATTCATGGAATTACAGACCAGTCTCTCTCAGAAATTTAGATATTAAAATTCTAGCTGCAATAGTAGCCAATAGACTGAAAAGTGTATTACCAAACCTAATATCACCTGAACAGTCAGGATTCATGAAAGGTAGGCAGACATGGGATAACACATTAACCTTAGATACAATGATCTTACTATCTAAACAATATAAAAACCCAATCTATGCCCTTGCTTTAGATGCATGTAAAGCCTCTGAAAGAGTAAACCTAAACTTTTTATTTTTTATACTGTTCTATTTTGATATACCACAAGAATTTGCAAATTTAATAAAAAATGTATATGAGAGTACTCACACAATTCTATATATAAATAAAACAAACTCAAATCCAATAAAAATTCTGAATGGGACTAGACACGTATGTCCACTATCTCCCTACCTCTATTTTTACCATAACCGAAAAAAAAATACCATCATATCCCAGAAATTTTTAATAATAAAATTGCACTAAAAGCCTTTGCTAATGATTTAAATCTATATTTTGCACTCCCCAACACAGATTTGAACAAAATTCTAGACTCTGTTAGTAGCTTCTCAAAATTTCAAACTATGAAGTTAACCCCACAAAATCCTTAATTTTCCCTCTCAGCCCAATATGCTACAAAGACTCATATTTTCCAGATTCAGGAATAAAATTAAAATACTCTCTAAAATACTTAGGGATATCCCAAAAGTTATTTATGCAGAATAATCTACTAAAGATATGGGCAGACACTGAACATGATATCCAGAGATGGGGGAAAATGAAGCTATCCTTTCTTTCAAAGGCAGCAATTATAAAAATGAATATTCTCCCAAGGTTATTATTTCACCTCAATGTAACAAATTCTATAGTTTAAAAAACGTATTTAAAAAGCTAAATGTAGCTTTACCTAAGTTTATCTAGTATCCTAAATCTGTCAGAAGTAGCTATCAGAAGTTAATGTTCCCTAAAGAAAAGGGAGGACTGTGACTACCAGACTTTAACTTATACTATGGTATAATATGCTCAAACAGAATTATTCAAGTCACAGAATACAATCCTAAGGGTAAAGAACGGAACCCATTGTTGATTAAAATATGGTATGACCATGTCAAAAATTGTAAAATCAATCCCAAAGCCCTTCCATTTATAAATTAGGAAAATTTAAAAGATAGCAGATTTCATAACTTGTTAAAACATAAAATAATTAGATTTCAAAAAATGATGGAAGCACTGAATTTAACAAGTACCTTCATCTTGTTACAACCAATACACTCGAATCCAAACCTCAGGTTAAATAATGAGATGATAAACCTGGACAGCTATCTGCTTATTAAGAAATGCAACATTTGGGATATTTATAGGCATAGAAGAATCTATGGAGGACACAAGAAATGTCTTTAACTTTCCTAAAGGATATATCTTAATGCTAAGGCAAATTAGAGAACTGTGCACTTCAATAATAGAAGATCCTGAAATAAAAATGACATAAATATATGCAATACATTATGAAATTTACTAACTTTAGGGGAAAAAATGCTATCAAATGCATATTTATTTATTTATATTTGTTTACCGGGGAAGTTTGACTGGCCTAGAAGCCCATTTTCAGTGGAGGCCCGGAGAGAAAAGCTCCACAGAAATACAAGCAATATACAATAATTAGATAGTACAATAGTGTACATACAGTAAGATGCAGAATACATATCTTCTAGTTAGTCTATATAAAGTCGTATTCAATACAGTTTTCTAGTGGATACAGGTTCAAAAAGAAAAACACAAGCATTTCAGTGAAGATTACTGTGAGAAAAAAATAGTTAGTAGTGTGTACATATTAAACAGTAGTTATGACGAAATGAGACTTCCTTTATATATATATATTTATTTTTAAGTAGTAATAAACACTGAGGAGAGTGAGAAAATGAGATAATAGTATCTCTTAGATATCAGTCATCTATTTTATATTCAAAATACTGGGCTGAAAAGAAAAAAGAAATTACTGACAAACAAAAATTTCAGTCTATTGAAACAACATTAAAATTAATCCCTTTTAAGAAACTATTGTACATCCAATTAATGATAACCAACAATGCTTACTTTTCTCCAGTAATACTTAACAACTTCAACTCGGAAGTTTCACCAAACAGTCCATGCTGCTATTCACAAATAGCAGACCTATTGTACATCTTCTGGAGCTGTAAATGTATTTATAAATTATGGTGTTCACTGAGAGTCAAACTAGAGAAGATCTGATATGAAAAATCCACGTTATCATGGGAATTTGCAATTTTGCATATCACCTCTCAAAATCTGTCCAGACATAAACTACATATTCTAACTCCCCTCTTCTCTCTAGTAATATTATATATTACTCAAAACTGGTTAGATCAAACCCAATTGACATGGGAGGGCTTCAGAAGTATGGCAGTAAAGTATCTATCAGGAAATATATTAATAACGAATAACTAAAGTAAGCGTTCTTATTTTCTAAAATGCTGGAGTCTTTTCGGCCCCACAGTGGTGATGCTTCGGTAGCATTGTCACCTCACAGTAAGACGCTGTCTGGATCGACTCTCAGCTAGAGCGTCTTCTGCATGGAGACATGCGTGAATGGGCGTACCTTCATTGAAGGTTGTGCATCAGGCCTGGCAAGCCGGTACGTAAAAATCAACTGCCAATCATTAGCGGACCGGAGTTCTGCTGTGGCGACCCCTCACCAGGAAAAGTTGAAAGATGCAAACTGCAGTCTTTCTGGGCATTGAGCTGGCAACTCGGCACCATAAAAAACAACTGCCAATCATTAGCGGACCAGAGTTCCACTGTGGCGACCCCTAATCGGGAAAAGACAAAAGACAAACAACAAAACAGCTGGAGTCTTTTCTTGATAATATTCTAAAATAATAGATAAGCAAGAAAAACAAATTATTGTGAGTGTAAATTTAAAAGGGCAAAAGGCATTTGCTGGTGCCTAATATGAATTTCATATGTCACAGTAATGGACAGCATGTAAAATGAGGCACAATAATTAGAAAGTTAATTCTATAGCACTTGCTGTATATAATGGATATAGAATTTTAGTTGTGAATTAGATCCTTGATCTATATTGTAAATGTTGTTGTAACACTAAAAATTCTCTTGCTACACGATGTACCCAAATATGACTGAATTGTTCTACACTGTAACTGAATTGATGCTTTTATAATGACTAGAATTGAAGGGGTCTATATTAGAACATCGAAGTTTCACAACTTCGAATGTCCTAATATCGACCCCTATTCAACGAACGCTGAAAATAGCGAAGCTGCGGAACACCAAATTTCTTCCTAGGGAAGGAATTCGGTTGGCCGTTCCTGTGGCTTCACTATTTTCAGCACTGTGGTGGAAAGTTATGGGTCAGGATCAGGTAAGTGTGCGATTGTATGGACGTGAGGGTTAGGGCATGGAGTAGGTGAGTTAGGGTTAGGGCGTGGGTCAGGTAAGTGTACAGTTGTGTGGACGTGAGGGTTAGGGCAGGGTAGTTGAGTCAGGGTTAGGGCATGGGTGAGGTGAGTGTGCGATAGTGATGGACCTTAGGGTTAGGGTTTGGGTTAAGGTAAGTGGATAGTTAGTAGTGTATGTACAGTTTAGTGTAGGGTTAGATGTAAGATTTTAGGTGTATTTGTGTGGATTGATGTTTGTTTGGTGTGCTTGTGTTGTGTGTATGTGTGTCAGAACAGCGATTTTTTTCCCTGGGAAAAAATTTGCTGTTCTGCATGTTCGATATTGTCAGCGTTCGCTGAATAGGGGTTGATATTAGAACATTCAACGTTTTAAAAAGTCAGTGTTCTAATATAGACCCAAATTGAAGTATGTAAATAAAACAAGAGAAGGAGAAAAATAAAAATATTTGAAAAAAATTTATTTTTTGCGTTTATATCTGCATTTTAACATGAGTGATACCAGGAACAGATTAATCTTTACAGGCGCCCATGTGTTCTGAAGTCATGTAACTAGTAGTCATGTAATCACTAGAGAGATGTGTCATCTAAGCATACAAAAAATGCACAAATTGTTTGTATAATTTGCTGTAAGCCAATATCAAAATTGAATGAACAATCAACTTGCCATTAGTTAATTGGAACTATATATTAAGCCCCTTGTAGTTTATTGGTAATTGATTCATGAGTGTTTACAACTCTTTGAACTACTTCATTAATAAACTATCCACTTGAGGCATATAGCAGAACATTTTGCAGAGTTGCAAAATCAACAAATTATGAAACCAAAAAAAAAAAACAAAAAAAAAACATACAGTCATGAAACTTTATCCAGTCTAAAGCAACAAAACTAAGTCCAAACAATCAAAGCTTTGCCATTGCCATCTAGATGGATGTTATTAATAAAGTCATCTTCTACAATCACATCCAAACAATGGCGATGAAGGAACAAGAATGTAGGACATGAAAAAATGGTTATGACCATTAAAAAGTCAACAGATACAGCTGACTCATTTTTTTATAGTAGATAAAGCTATTATACATATCTAGAGCAAATTTTAGGCCACTGATGAGAGTCCATTCATTGTTCCTCTTTGCAAAATAATCCCATCAGCAATTGCATTTGAAACTGTCACCGCTGCCCACAGTGAAATGAGGAACACCACACCCGTGGGACCAGATGACATAACAGGAAACATAATTTGTGTGATGACTAATACTGCTTAGAATTACGTATTATGGCCATTCTTATTAGCATTAAAAATGGTCACATCCTTGACATCTAGAAACAAATTATAATACCAATCATACCTCTCAACTTCTTAGTGCAAGAAATCTGGACAAAGCCTGACAAAATGGGGGACACAGGCCCAAAAATAGGGACATAGTTTAAATGTTGCTCTTATAAACTTATAAAGTTGCTAGAGTGACAGGGTTTGTTTTAACATACATTTTTTTCTGAAGGATTTGAAGTCTGAAACTCAAATATACGTCATTATTTAGTAATTTCAGTCCTCAGATCATCCTAATGACTGGCCAGAAAACCACAAATTTTATGAGGAACAGACCAAAAATATGAGCCAAAAATCTGGACTTTCTGCAAAAATCTGTACAGTTGAGACGTATGATCCCAGTCTCCAGGGAAGGGTCTGCATACCCCAATAATTTACATATAATCAAAGACAATGATATGAAACATCATGGAACTTAAATCAGATAAACACTGGATAGCTCCTTCTCCATGAAAACAACTAGTACAGATTTGTCAAAAGTAGGTCATGTCTGACAGTGCGCCTGATTGCATAGATGAAGTTTTATCTCTCCACACAGAGACATAAGGAATAATGTCATCAGGTAAAACGGAAATAAGTGTATTAAAGTATAAACAGAGATATTGTATAAAAATTATAAAATTAAGAAAGAGAAAAATGAACAAAATTCAGTGCATGTTGAAAACACAATATGGATTATTAAACAAGCAAATCACTCAACCAGAAATATGGCAGGAAATAAAATGTATATACAGAAAATACTCAATAAAGGATACAAAAAATACATGCATAAATGGAAGACATTAGCAACAGTGCTAAAAACTGGTTACATGATCGGAGATAATGAATTAGAAAGAAAAGATTTAGTAGGACTCCTGCCCTCATCGAACCCTGTCACCAGTGGAATCCCTCATAACTCTGACCTAGGTAGGGCAATCCATTTTGGTATTTGCTCTCAAATGTCAAAACTAACTGACTCTAATGTCTAGTACAGGCAATTTGCAGATGACTTCAAACTTGCAATTATTACCTTTAACCTCACTGCCCCCCACCCCATTCAAATGGGACATGAATGGTACAGTAGAAATCGACCTTGCCTTCAGTGTCAACAAACGCAGCATTTTTGAATTTGTTCCCCCTGCTAGCTTTATTTATTATCAAAGGTCAAAAACTAAAAATTTGCAAAACAGTAAAATCCACTACCTTACATTAATAAACTGGTAAAGTCAAGTCAAAGTAAACTTTATTGTCATTCAAATCTACACCACAATGTAGCTGAACAAAACTGCATTGCTTTGTTCCAAGTGGTAGGACATACATACACAAAAATATTTTAGTAAAAAAGGTAATTTGACATCACAAAAACATATCAAAATAGATAGAACAACATACAGATATTTCACAGTGTATATTGCACTCTCTTGAATTTTTCATATAAGAGTACGGGTAAACAACTGACAGTTATAATTGCACTCGTATAAACTGTTTAAAATTAGTAAGTTTAGTAGCACGCGCAGAGACTGTAGTGAGTACTATTCCTGATCAGACAGATATTTACATGCCTCGGTGATTGGGGGGGGGTGAAGGAGCTGACTTTCTTCTGGTTCTCCTGTCGACAAAGTTGAACAGTCTAATGGATAAGTAGAAAAAAATGTTGCTCAGCCTGGAAGTCTTGCAGTGCATGCTTCTGTATCTTCTACACAAGGAGAGGCACGAGACATGCCTTTTGCAGGATGGGTAAGGTCACTGATCTGGTACCAGTTCTGGTTCTTCCTATACAGCAAGTCTCATGCAAGTCTTCCAAGGGTGTAAGTGAAGAACTAATGATTTTCTCCACTGCTCTTACAACTCATCTGAGAGTCCTACAGTTGGAGGAATTAAAATTCCCATACCAGACTATGATGTTGTTGGTTAGGATACTCTTGATGGTGACCCTATAGAATGCTTGGAGGATGGACTGTGATGAGTTTGCTTTTCTCAGTTTCCTTAAGAAGTGCAACCATTGCTGCACTTTTTTGACAGTGTAATTGGTGTGCTCTGACCAGGACACATCCTCTGAGATATGTATTCCTAGAAATGTCATGCTCTTGACCCAATCCACTGACACTCCTTTTATCTCTAGAAGTTTATGTGCTTCCTGTCACCTACTGAAGTCCACAATCATTTCTTTGGTTTTGCTGACATTCAAAGCTAAGTTGTTGCTATCGTACCAGACTATCAGATGTTCCACCTCACTTCTGTTAGCTGTTTCCTCCCTGTTCCTGACCAGAACTATGATTGTGGTTTCATCTGCGAACTTGATAATTTTACTGGACTCCTGTCTGGTCATGCAGTCATGTGTCAGCAAGGGGAATAATAAAGGACTGAGGACACATCCCTGTGGTACCCCCGTGTTCAGAGTTATGCTTCCAGAACTGTCATCGCCCACACAAACCTTTTGAGGCCTGTCTGTGAGGAAACGTAGGATCCAATTGGATAAGGGGGTGTTGGTGCCCATCTGTCTTCTTCTTCTTCTCCTTTCAGCTTTTCCCATTAGGGGTCACCACAGCAGAACAATGGTCCACAGAATGATTGGCAGTGAAGTTTTACGGTATTGAGTTGCCATCCCAGCCCCCAGCCTTCCACAGAAGGCACACACATGCACACACTCACACCTAGGGCCAATTTAGAGTGTCCAATCCACCTGCAGCATGTCTTTGGGATGTGAGGGGAAACCCACGCAACTGCTGGGAGGACATGCAGACTCTGCACAGAAGGCACCCCAGCCGAGAATCAAACCAGAGAACCTCTTGCTGTGACATAGCAACACTAACAGCTGTACCACTGCAGATGCCCAGCTGTACTAGTTTCTTTACTAGATTCTGAGGGACAACAGTGTTGAAGGCAGAACTGAAGTCGATGAATAGCAATCTGGCATAGCAGTTCTTACCTTCCAAGTGAGCCAAGGTTTCATGAAGTGCTAGAGAGATGGCATTTGCTGTGCAGCAGTTCGGCCTTCATGCAAACTGCAGTATATCCAAAGTTGCTGGTATGCTTGAGGTTATGTGGTTTTTAATAAGCCTTTCAAAACACTTCATCACAGTCAAAGTCAGAGCAACTGGTCGGTAGTCATTTGGACATGTTGGCTGTGGCTTCTTGGGTAATGGAATGATGGTCATCTTCTTAAAGCACCTTGTTACACTGGCTAGTTGCAACAAAGTGTTGAAAATGTCTGTGAGCACAAATGTCAATTCTGATGTACAGTCTTTCAGTACCCTGCCCATGATGTTATCAGGGTCATCTGCTTTTCTTCAGTCGACATGTCTCAAGGTTCTTAGGACATTTATTGTGTTTAGGAGCAGCACTTCATCATCTTTACTGACAGGGAGTTTGTTTGCTACCATTTTGTTATCCACATTAAACCTGCTGAAGAAGTTATTCAGCTCATTTAAGAATACAGTGCTGTCATCACAAGAGGCTGATGCAGGTTTGTAGTCAGTTATGGTCTGTATGCCCTTCCACAGACGTCTGATATCCCAGGAATACAGTTCTGTCATCACAGGAGGCTGATGCAGGTCTGTAGTTTGTTATGGCTCGTATGCCCTTCCATAGATGTCTGGTATCATTTTGATCATTAAAGTGACCCTGGTTTTCTGCCAGAGGTTCTCTTTGCTTCCTTTATACCTTTGGTCAGTTTGCCTCTGGCTACTTTTCGGGCTTCCATCTCCTTGGATCTGAATGCTGCATTTCATGCTTTTATGAGCTCATACACCTCACTGGTCAACCATGGTATGAGCTCATACACCTCACTGGTCAACCATGGCTTTTGGTTCACTCGTATGGTGATGCACTTGGTGGTAGTTACATCAGCTACACATTTTGAGATGTAAGCTATAACCAACTCTGTATATGCTTCCAGGTCAGTTTGGTTGTTTGACAAGGCTGCATCCTTAAACACTGACCGGTTTGTACATTGAAAGCAGTCCTGCAGTGCTGAGACTGCTCCCTGAGGCCATAGCCTTATTTGTTTCCTTGTTGGTTTGCCAGATTTTAGCAGTGACTTATATGCAGGCACCAGCATGATGGCGAGATGATCAGAATTTCCAAGATGTGGATAAGGTGCCGCCTTATATGCCTGCTTTATGTTAGTGCAATGTATTTACTCCCCTTGTGGCAAAATACACATGTTGATGATAGCGGGGTAGTACCGACTGTAGGTTGCTCTGGTTAAAGTCACTTGCAATTACCTGTGCAGACTCTGGGTTCCTGTTTTGGAGATCACTTATGGACTGATACAAAGTATACAATAGGTGTTCACACTGGGTGGGAGGTAGACTGCCGTAATGCATACTTCATGAAACTCTCTAGGCAGGTAGTATGACCTGCATTTTACAGACAAGAATTCAATATTCTCCGAACAGAAAGAGGTAATCACGACACAGTTGCTACACCAACTGCTGTTCACATATATACATGCATATAGACATTAGCCACAGAGTGACTGAATTCTATCAGCTCTGAATAAAATCATTCTCTCTACGTTTACTGTGCTGTCATTGATATTAGGATTTAGCCACGTTTCAGTAGACACAAATAAACAACTGTTTCTCACCTTATTTTGTGAAGAGAGTTCCAGCCTTAAGTAATCCAGCTTACTTTCTAGTGAGTGTACATTAGCCAGAAGTATGGAAGGCAGTGCAGGCCTATGAGGATTAGCTTTTAATCTGGTTGTAATTGCAGCTCTGCTTTCTGTTTTTCTTAATCTTGCACATCTTTTCCTTTTTAAGTGTTTGCCAGGAGCGATAAACGTACAATTAGCCAGATGTTTACATTTCTGGCAATCTTCCAACAAAATGTGCAGCTTTAAGTGTTCCTGTAGTATGTTCAGCCTTACTACTAGTAGCTCATCATACAGAGAGCACGGCAAGACTGTAAATCCAATTTCTAGCAGATTCATTGCATTGTAGCTTAATATACCTTCATTTCCTTCCTCTGTAAATGATTTTCCTGAAGTTTCTGGTGAAAAACAAGAAAGATAATGCACTTTCCTGATGGGATCCAAAGTAGCCGCTGACACACAGGGTTATATTTTTTTTAGGCAGTAAAGCTGCCTGAAATATCTACCTGTCATCACCCTCCAGTGTCATCATTTTGTCACAGGGATATTGTAAAAAAACAAACTGTTAAAAAAAATGTGAAGTACAATTCACTTACAGTGGATAGATGTACAGTGCATGGGACCAGCTAAGGGCTGCTTCATCCAAACCAAAAGGTGAAAGTGGAAGTAGCTTGACAGTAGCATAGTTCCGCTGTGTTTCTTTGATCATCTTAACTGAAACTGAAGTGAGCTGCTGATGCTAAAGCTCTTTTTGTCACTTTCTCCTTGATGCTCCCCAGCAGTACTCTAGCAATAATCATTACATGACATTGAAAACAGGGTAATCAAGAAAGGACTCAGGGGCATGTGGCAAGCAGTAGGCCATCAGCATCAGATGAGGGCAGTCACAGTTCACAGATAGGACTTCTGTCAGACTTCAGGTCACCATATCTGCTGCTGCCAATCAGTCTGCCACAACAGCAGAGTTACAGACATCGTCACTACACATTATTCTGATAGGCAGAGCAACAAAGGAGTCAAATAATCAACCAGAAAACAGTTATCCAGTACCAGCCAGAAAACAGTAGTACAGTACCAGCTAGAAAACAGTAGTACAGTACCAGCCAGAAAACAGTACTCCAGTACCAGCTAGAAAACAGAAGTCCAGTTTCACCTAGAAAACGGTAGTCCAGTTCCAGCTAGAAAACAGCATGTAGCATCAGCTGAAGAGGCCAGTTCACAGGTACAGTGGCATGCAATACCTCAGTAGTCAGATCTCAGATCACCAGAGTAAGCAGCTTGTATTCTTGTATTTATGTACAACAGTAGCCAACCAGCAGCCAGTCAAGGTCTTCAGGAACCTCTGTACTGGTGATGAGTAGGAATAATACTATATATTGAAGTGGTGCCATTGTGGTTTACTGGCAGAGTAAAGATGCCAAAAGAAATCGAGGCTGACAAGAGGAGAAGCAGCAAACATCCTCTCAATGTGACATCCCGATGTGCCTACTGCGGCAGCAGGCGTTCTCTCTACCGCATGCTATAGAGAATAAATATCCATAAAAGGGAAGGAGAGGAAACATGGACTAGAAGTCCACATTCTTACTGAAGAAGTGCATCTGTGCAAAAACTGTCTTTATGGGCACTCAAAGGTAATTTTCTGAGGGGTTGGATAAACTTGTTACAAAATTAAGAGACAGTGACAGAATCCAACAGTACTAACAGAAAAGAAATAAACAGAGAAGTTGATGGATTTTTTTAAATCTAAGTACTTTTCTGGAGGAGAAAAACTGGGTCTGCTTGGCATTGAGAAACCATGGTATTTTAGATGTTATGCAGTGCATTTTAGAGTGCTTTGCTAACCTTTTTATGTACCTCCCATCACTGGACTTCTGATAAATATTTCAGCTTGGGGGGGGGGGGGGGGGTCAGTCACTTTCATTTGCAAACTGCCTCTATACACAACAGTTACAGTCACTTTACCAATTATATACACATCAAATTTCTGATTATCAGTTTAAATAATAATATGCATAGTAATGTACAGTGGATATAAAAAGTGTATACACCCATGTTAAAATGCCAGGTTTTTGTGATATAAAAAAATAAGACCACAATAAATCATTTAAAAACTTTTCCCACCTTTAACGTGACCAATAACCTGTCCAATTCAATTGAAAAACAAACAAATCTGTTAAGTGAAAAAATATAAAAAATAAAAAACATACAATACGCTGGTTGCATAAGTGTGCACACCCTTAAACTAATACTTTGTTGAAGCACCTTTTAATTTAATTACAACATTCAATCTTCTTGGGTACACACCTGCCATCAATTAAAGAGATTCTGATTAACCCCAAATAAAGTTCACCTGCCTTAGTAGGAATTTCCTGACATTTACTAAGTTCCCTGCTTCAGCAAAAGCCATGGTTCACAGAGAGCTTACAAAGCATCAGAGGGATCTCATTGTTACAAGGTATCAGTCAGGAGAAGTACAAAACAGTTCCACAGCATTGGCTGTACCATGGAACACAGTGAAGACAGACATCAAAAAGTGGAGAAAATATGGGACAACAGTGATGTTGCAAAGAACCAGACATCTCTCCAAAACTGATGAAAAACAAGACAAAAACTGGTCAAGGAGGCTGCCAAGAGACCTACTGCAACAATGAAGGAGGGGCAGGAATTTCTGGCAAATACTAGTTTGGTACTACATGTGACAACAATCTATCGCATTCTCCATAAGTCTGGACTATGGGGTAGGGTTGCAAGATGAAAGCCTTTTCTTACACAGAAAAACATCCAGGCCTGGCTAAAATTTGCAAAACAATACATCTGGTCTCCCAAAAGCATGTGAGAAAATGTGTTATGGTCTGCTGAGACCAAGGGTGAACTTTTTGGCCACAATTCCAAAAGGTACATTTGGCTCAAAATCAACAGTTCGCATCACCAAAAGAACACCATCCCCACGGTGAAGCATGGTAGTGGCAGTATCATGCTTTGGGGTTGCTTTTCTTTAGCTGGAACTGGGGCTTTATTCAAGGTGGAGGGGATTATGAACAGTTCCAAATACCAGTCACTTTTGGCCCAAAACCTTCAGGCCTCTGCTAGAAAGCTGAAGATGAAGAGTAATTTCACCTTTCAGCACAACAATGACCCCAAGCATACATCCAAGTCAACAAAAGAATGGCTTCACCAGGAGAAAATTAAAGTTTTGGAATGGCCCAGCCAGAGCCCAGACCTAAATCCAATAGAAAATCTCTGGTGTGACCTGAAGAGGGCTGTGCACAAGAGATGTCCTTGCAATCTGACAGATTTGGAGCGCTTTTGCAAGGAAGAGTGGGCAAAATATTGCCAAGTCAAGATGTGCCATGCTGATAGACTCCTACTCAAGAAGACTGAAAGTTGTAATTAAATCAAAAGGTGCTTTAACAAAGTATTAGTTTAAGGGTGTGGACACACAACAAGGTATTAGTTTTAGATGCCACAATACAGTGATAAGATGATCAGCTTTAATAATTGGCTTAAATTCTGGTGTCATTCAAAGGGGATCCAATGTCTGTCTGCCTGGGATGACATGCTGGACAAGCCACGCTGCTTCGCAAGGGACGGCTTGCACCTGTCACCCCTGGGCTTCCGGATATTGGCAAAGGCTCTTGCCACCCCCATAGTGCCTTTTTTAGGCAAGGCTCAAATTCTAAACCTACCACCCTAGAACACCAAAAAGAAAAAAAACTAAGGGTAATGCTGCTCAATGCCAGAAGTCTCAATCTCAAGATGCACACACTCGAGGCCCTTCTCAATATGGAGAACATCGATGTCTGTGCTGTGACAGAAACCTGGTTCAAGGCTCCTGAGAGCACCCCAGCACTAACAGGTTTCACCTCATATCATGCGTTCCGGCCCCAAAATCCGGACAACACCAAGAAAGGAGGGGGGGGTGTCCATATTCATAAAGGACACCCACACCTCAAGGTTGGTGGCAACGCACGATGCATCGGAGACCATCCAGGTGCAATTAACCATAGGCAAGACTGCTCTGCAATTTGTAGCATGTTACAGGCCACCCTCTCAAACTCAGGAAACTCACATGGCCTTCCTGAAAATATTGGAGGGGATAAATGTATCTCCAAACACCATCATACTAGGTGACTTCAACTACCCTAATATAGACTGGGAACACTACTCAAGCCCGAACACTCTAACCCAAAGATTCCTGGAGTTCATAAACTCAAATGCCATGGAACAACTAGTCACCATCCCCACAAGAGGAGAAAACATACTTGATCTCATCATCACGAACATGGGATCAAAATGTTCAACACCGGAAGTATACCCCTCACTGGTGAGATCAGATCATAAACTAATCTCGCTGGAGGTCCTCATCCCGCCCCACCTGAAACAAAAAGACCACAGTGAAAAACTTCTCAAAAGCCGATTTCACACTTCTAAAAACTAGTGTGGTCTCCTTTAAGGCCCCTGAGCCAGTGGTAAACATTACTCAAACCGCTGAATCACTTACAAATGCCTTCTACCAGCACCTACAGGACTGCATGGATCAGGCAATCCCAAACAAAACTAAGAATCTCTGTACCAAAGGCAAGCGTCCAGTCTGGTGGACCCCAGCCATAAACAAGCTCTACAACAAAAGGAGGAAGCTACTACAAGATAGAGCAAAATCCTTGAAAGGTAAGACACCTTTGATCATTATAAGTAAAAACTAAGAGCTCTCATAAAATCATCCAAGGCAAATTTTGAGAGAAAAATCACCAAGGACTCTAAAGACAATCATAAGGCCTTCTTTAGCTATGTTAGAAACCTAGGAGGAAACTCCCAGATATGCTCAGAATTAGTTCAAAATGATGTGAAAATTACTGAACCTACACACATTGCTAACATACTGGCTGACAGGTTCAGTGCAAACTTCTCCCCCCCAAAAGGAGAGATATCTATTCCAGAGGATTGTAGCCCCCCAAACATCTCCAACGCCCAGGTGAGAACTGCCCTCTCTAAGGCAAAAAACACAGCATCCATGGGACCGGATGGTGTCCCCGGCTGTGTGCTTCATGAACTCAACGAGGAATTAAACCCACAGTTAGGATAGCTGTTTAATCTTAGCCTCACCTCAGGATTCGTACCCAAGGAGTGGCGCACGGCGACTGTGGTCCCACTTCATAAGGGCGGTGCCTCCACAGACCCTGGAAATTACCGCCCCATTAGCTTGACAAGCCTTATCTGCAAAGCCATGGAGAGGATCATAATGGAACTCATAAATAAAGACATAGGGAACTTGCAGACTTTGGATCCAACCCAGTTTGGCTTTGTCAAAGGCAGATCCTGCCTCTTAAACTTGGTTGACTTTTTCGAGACAGTCACCAAGGCCATTGATGAGGGAAAGGCAGTCCATACAGCCTACCTCAACCTGGCAAAGGCCTTCGACACAATACCCCACTCAGGTATCATCGAAAAACTCATCAGCTTGAATGTAAACCCATACACCACAAGATGGGTTGCAAACTGGCTAAGTGACAGAACCCACAGGGTCAGAGTTGCTGGAGCCATGTCAGACTCAAAGCCTGTCACAAGTGGTGTCCCACAGGGCTCAGTCCTGGGTCCACTCTTGTTCGGCATCTACTTTTCTGAAGTACAAGCAAACACAGGAGGGTTATGGCTGACAAAGTTTGCAGATGACTGCAAACTGGGCCATAGTCGAAAACACATCTGACACAGATATCCTCCAGAAGGGCCTCACAGAAACGGATAACTGGTGCCAGAGCCATGGCCTGAAGTTAAATGCCAAAAAATGCATAGTCATACCCTTCGGGAAAAACAAGGTTACCCCTAGCTACCATATAGGTGGCAATCCACTGAGCACAGAAAAAGTCATCAGGGATCTGGGGACCCAAGTTGACAGTAGCCTTCGCTTGACACTCATGTTGCTAAAGTAGTTAGGAAAACCTTCTATATCGCCCACCTGATCATGAAGGGATTCACATCTAGATCAAGGGAGGTCATCGTCCCCTGTACTCATCACTCATTAGACCTATGATTGAGTACAATGCCCGCTCGGAATGTATCTGACCAGACACCTGATGCAGCTTGGAAGGCCCCAAAAGTTCCTCACCAAAAGGATGAAGGGTCTCAAACATATGTCTTATGCTGCCCGACTGAAAGAACTCCAGCTCTATTCAGTCTCATACCTCTTGCTCAGAGGTGACCTGTGCCTGACATATAAGGCCATGTCAAACCCAGATTTGATGAATATGCTTCACCTATGAAAATCTAGCTGCGTCAGAACCACAAGGGCACGAGACTTAAACCTTGACACGGTTATAAATAGAATGTGCTGGAGGGACAGATTCATCACCCAGAGACTCCCTATGCTGTGGAACAAAATCCCGGTACATGTGAGGCAGAGCACCTCGCTGGCCTTGTTCAAGAGGAATCTTGACCAATGGATGGGAGATCGCAGATATACCCCAGGGATTACTTCAGTGTCACTGCTTGACAGAGGCACAGAAAAATGATAGGCATAGTTTTTATTCAAACTAAAGGGGTGGTGAAAGCCACATAACTATGGGCTAGGCTTATAAATGCCCTTGGGCAGATAGCCTAGTATGAACCTATGAACCTATGAACACTTATGCAACCAGTGTATTGTACGTTTTTTATTTTTTATATTTTTCCCCTAACAGATTTGTTTGTTTTTCAATTGAACTGTACAGGTTATAAGTCACATTAATGGTGGGGAAAAGTTTTGAAATGATTTATTGTGGTCTCATTTTCTTATATCACAAAAACCTGGCATTTTAACAGGGGTGTTTACACTTTTTATATCCACTGTATTTCTGCTTGTTTCACAAACAGGCAGACAGGCAGGCAGACATACATTTACATGTGTTGGCGCACGCGCACACACACGCACGCACACACCCACACTTAACTGAGATCAAACTACATCAGGGGGTCAGCCACTTTCATGCACAGACTGCCTTCAGCTCTGAATTTTAGCTCTGCACACCTTTGATGTGCAACTAATCAAGTGAAATGAATAACAGCCACTGCAATATAGTCCAAGTACTTTCTTTGTCATATTAACGAATTTTGATGGTAAGTTGTTTTTGATGCTTGACTGTGATGAAAAGTCAGTTATGGCCCCAATACTTATACTGGTTATTCTCAGGTACCCTTACCATTCATCAGTCATCATTTTAAAGTAATCACACCCTCGGCTTTCAGTCACAGCCTGAAAAGACAGAAAAGTGAAAAACATTAGGGCTACAGTAATGTTTTTAAACTTGCTGCAGTCAGATACATTCACTGCCCCACTATAAAGCACCCTTGATGATTGCTTGAACAGTAATCAGTAAAATGTTTTACTCTCCCGAGCTCCTCTGCAACGAAAAAGCAGACAAAAAATGAGTGTGTATAGCATTCAATGACTCACACACCAGAGGTACGCATCACTCCCTAATATTTTACTTAAACAAAGAGTATGATATAGGTTAAGGATCTCTATCTCACAATAAGCTGCTAAAATACAGACATTCAGACTATCATAGGAACTGTCTTCACAGATGCTAGGGCATCCTACAAACTTTCAAGTGCTCCATCATGCATAGTGTGCAACGTATACTGAGAGATGCAGTAGAGATGTATCAGATTCCATTACTGTTATAAAGACACTGAACTACATCTCACACAAAATAACCACAATCAACCAGGGGCTGCAGCAGCATGCATACAACCAATAATGTTGGGCAGCAACATATAGCTCTTTTACTCTTAGACTGAATTTATTGTCAAAGAAATAATTATTTCCTGGACAATGAGAAAATTCTTAGTTTTCGTGAGGTTTTTTCAAATTTATGAGGTGGATAGGAATTTGTATTAAAAGCAGAAAATTCCTATGGAAAGCAGTCTTGGAGACTTTGATAATTCCACCTCAAGTCCATTAGTGTGTTGGCAATATACTGAAAAATGTAACAAATCTCAACTTGATAAAAACTCAGTGTGGAACACAGACCATAACAATGAAGCACTCTGTTTTTGCATTGCATGGAAAGTGTACCAGTTTCATGGTGCATAAGTGAAGTGATCTTCCGGCCACATGTTTTTTGTGTGTATATGTGTCTTTAGACTGGAGATACCTTGGGCATTTCCTAAAATACTGCAATGCCTCATCATCCTCCAAAGCTTTACATTACACCCAGTAAAGAAAATAACTACCATTCCCCTTATTTTGTCAAGCACACTGTTTCAGGACCATAGTGCTTCTATCCTCCATCTTTGCAAAATATCACCAGAACATTTTCCCATCTCACAAATCAGTTCACATTCTTTAAGAGTGTGTTTTTTGCACACAGAACTTACACTGAGGAGGAACTACATGATGCAGAACTTAATGACCATTTGATGAACCATAGTTTTTGCTACTACCTAATATATATCAAAGCAAACAAGCTGTCTGAATATAAATTCTGACAACAAATGATGTCACAAACCATCATGGAATAAAACAAAAAGCAAAGTAAGAACTCTAGAAATATCAGTATAACAAAGGAACTAGTTATGTTAGTAATGTTTACAAAAGAGTCAGAACTCATTATATTAAAATAAAATAAGTCAGCATATGCCTACTTTATTGTCATCTGCAATTCAGGCAAAACCTGAATACAAAGGTGAAATTCACACAAACAGGTTAGATCATTATTCTTCATTTTAACACTTCAGTGCTTTACCACAAACTGGCAATACACAAAATATATTTATAGTGTATACAAAGACAAAAGTCATAACTGAGCTTTAGGTGCCTCCTTCCTTGTCCATTGAAATTCAGGCAAAAACTAAACACAAAGATGACATTCATACCATCATAATCAAAACAGATAAAACTGTTATTCCCCATTTAAGATAGGAATGGCTTACAACAGGCTGACACAACAGAAATAAAAGGCAAATTTAACAAAATAAATTGTTAGTGAAATCATAAAAGTAAATGAGGTACTTAACTTTTAAAATTACCCTAGTCATAAAAACAAGTCTAAATTAAATAAGAATGGAAATGGCTTACTTTTTTTAAGAAATGTTTTGGATCTAAGTATGAACCCAGAACAAAAAACAGAATCTAACCAAAGCAAATTTTAAGGCTGTAAGTACAAAACTGAAAGTGTTAAAATAGCATTTATAATATTCTGACCATTTTGAAGCATCATCACATTTAAAACATGATGCAAAGTATCTGTGTTTATGTTTTTGGATCACCAATTAGACAAACAGTACACCATCTGTATCTGGTCCCAAGTGACTATGCATCTCAGTTCCTTTACTTAACTGTCTAGACTTCATTAAAGGACTGACAGTAATCTTGATTAAGGCAGGCTGCATAAAAATAATACATCTGACTGACTAATGTACACATATAACAGATCTTGTTGGGTTCTCCACCTGCTTGCAGCCTGGCACTCTTACCTTTCTGTCTTTACTAAGCTCTATGACAAATGCTGGCTGCACAAGCTGCAAGATAGGCTTCGAGCTCTGACATCCTGAAATTCCTTCTGACTCTTCTGATCTCAGCTCTTGGTGGTGTTAAAGCTCTGCCATGCTTCTGCTCCTAATCTAATTCCACCGTTCACTGATGTAGCACCAAGAAATAAAAAAGAAAACACTCTCTCCTCAATGGATAATAACTGAACTGAATTAAACTGAAGTCAGGGTTGTAGACAACTGTTAAATCCATTTTTAAATGGATTGCTCTGGTCCTTTTCACTGACGATTGATGACACTGGTCTGTCATTGGTTAGGTTTGCCCATATCAACCCAATGTGAGAAGAGAAATCAAAATCATCAGTACTCAGATCAGAATAGTGGAACCTGTTATCTGTATCCTGTTAAAAGTGAAATTATCCAGTCAAGAGATATATACTTGTGTCTACCTGTAGATTTGTTGTATCTAAAGATGGGACGTGTAAGTTACAACTTCCCCCATACCATAACCAAACTTTTACAGTTCAGATGACCTGGTATGAAAAGGGATCCAGGTATGTGTGCTTCATCTGTCCCCCTTAATCTGTCCCTCAGTAATATCAGAGGTCTGTATAATGTTATTACAAGCAAAAACAGGCTCTAATAAGTACTCATAATGCCTCAAAGAAAGGAGATTCCACTACTTTTAATAAAATTGTAAAACAGTCTACAGACAAATCAGTGACCAGTGAATCTATCAGATGTCTTTGCTACAAAATTAATAATAGTATTAAAATACTATCTTAGTTATATACACAGTGCTGACAGTATATTGTTTACTGAAATGTATTCAGATAGCTAATTTTAATCTCGAGCAAAGGCTTGTGTAGGGATGATTTACTCAACTAATTATAAGCCTGACCAACTCTTTATTAATGTATTTGGAGCTCTTAACTATCTATGAATCCCTTAGTAGACAGAATCTTGACTCTTCTGCAGAAGTATATGAAATACATTGTCCAGAGTAAATGAATGTACTTATTTCATACTACATTCTTTTGCAGGTAGTAGAACACATAATTTTTCAGTCCTATAATGAAAACCTGACACATAAACTCAACAGACAAAATCATTTCCCAGACTCTGATGCTAGTATTCTATTTGTTAAACTAAAAACTCAGCAGACAAAATCATTTCCTAATTTCTGATGCTAGTATTCTATTTGTGAAACTAACTTATGCAATTAAGTCTTCCAGTTCATCTGTTTGGGGAAATGATCCAATTACTTTGAAATGTTCAACTTCTATGACATTCATCAAAACTCATTAAAAGTTCAATTATAGCCCTAATCTTTGGAAAATATGTCATGTGAAACATATTGGAGTTCTCATAGTCTGTATACACAAACATTGTACAAATAAGAAACTGGTATGCTAAAATAGAAAATGAATAAATATAAGAATCTAAAAAAGTTAAAACAAAGAACTGGTTGTATAATATAAGCTATTGATTAACAGCTAATGAAAATATATTAACTTTTAACTATCTAACTAAGGCTGCTACAGATATTTGGGATCAAAGGAAAAGCCTGGCAAGATTTGTTTAGGCTTAACCTATGAACCTATATATATATATATGTATATATATATATATATATATATATATATATATATATATATATATATATATATATATATTTGTACAGCATACATGCAAGCTCCTCGTCATTAAAAGATTATTAAAACACTGCTCCCTCCCAAACCCACCTCTTGACACAACATAGATAACAGTCTCTGAATATAATGTTTGCTTTAACTGCTTAAAATCAGTTCATGCTTCCATGGTTCGCTTTTCTTTAAAGGGTATTTTCCCTTGGGTTAGGTATATGAAAGGGCATGCTATCATTGCAAAATGGGGCACAAACTTCTAAAGCACTCAACTAACCCAAACAATGTCTCATATGTTTCTTTCTGGAATACACCAATTTCTCACTTCATTTACATTTTCTTTTTTGGGTTTAATAATTCCCCTTCCTGTGACACATCCTGGGTATTTAACCTTTGTTATGCCTACCTTATTTTTAACTCATTTTACCGTCATTGAGTGCAGTACAGCCTGTAACCTTAGCTAGATGGGACTCTAAATCTCAGAGTGTATAATAACATAATTTAGGCAAGCTGTGGTATGGGTATATATCACATAATCGAACTTCCAAAATATTGAACACCATAAGCTCAAACTTGGAATTTCGAAATGTGACAACACTGAACGCTCAGAACAGGGGAAAAAAATCACTGTTCCGAGAAACACACACACAACACAAACACACCAAAAATTAAATAATCCACACACATACACTTTACAAAATCCTACCTGTAACCCTACACTAAACCATACATACAGTAGTACCTATCCACTTATCTTAACCCGCTCCCTAACCCTATCGCACCACAGTGGAGGAAATAGCAAAGCCGCAGAACGGCCCACCGAAATCTTGCCCTAGGCAAGATTTCGATGTTCTGCGACTTCACTATTTTCCACTGTCGATGTAGTGGTTTCGATGTTGTAGAATTCAAAGTTTTGAGACTTCGATGTTACAATATAAACCTCTGTGGTACATATGATAGGTTTCAAGACCCTGCTCATTAATCTCTGTAAGATTACTGGACATCATGTAACCTAAAAGGAAGTATGTTATACTGGAATAATCCTGCTGCTGCTGAGAATGTTGTCTTTTCCTTATTACAGGGATCTGTTAGTAATATTTTGTCAGATCTAATTTAGGTGAGACTCTTGACTCCTCCAACCTTTCTGTTAGCTCATCAACAATAGCAAAACAGTCACTATCAAACTGTAAAATGGTTACCTTCCTAAAATAATTACAAAACCTAATTGTTCCATTATGCTTATGGGAATAACACTATCTAGCTGTTCCTCTTACTTCTGAAATCCACAGTTATCCCTAGCGGAGGCATTTTTAGTATTTGTTGTACTGCCTTTCTTTGCGATTCTCTTACTCACTAACATTTTAACTTTCTCTGATAGAGTAATGTCAATATGATCATAAGCTTCATAGGAAGTGACTAGGCTATCAGCCCTGAGGCCCATATAAGCCTAGCCAAGAGTATAGCCCATGCATAGACAAATCAGCACCTGATACTCCTGTCCAGCAGGGACATGGGTGGAATCCCAGGGATGTATTTTCTTTTTCCCATCCAGTTATCCAGACTGCGCTTGAAAAGGCGTAAAGAGGTACTCTGCTTGACATGGAGAGGGAGTCTATTCCATAGATGGTAGAGTCTCTGGGACACAAATCTGTCCTCCAGCAAGTCCTATTGATGTCACAGACCAGGTTGAGGGCTGTGTGTGCGAGTTACTCGAATGAAGCTTGACTTGCGGATATGCATCAGTTCCATCAAGGCAGGGTCCGAGATCACCATGTATGTCAGACAGAGGTCACCTGTGAGGAGTCTGTATGAAACACAGTAGACAGATAGGGCTTTTAGCCTATCTGTGTATGGTAGATTTTTGAGGCCCTGGATTCTCATGGTGAGGAACCTCTGTGGTCTCTCCAGTTGCTGCATGTGCTTTTTGAGGTACATGCCGAATAGGGCATTGTACTGAATAATGGGCCTTATAAGGGAAGAATACAGGGATGTTATGACCTCCTTGTCCCTGGATGAGATACCCTTACTTATGAGGTGGGCCATGTAGAAATTTTCCGTACAATGGAAGCAACATGGTGGTCAAAAGTCAGGCTGCTATCAATCTGGGTGCCCAAATCCTTCATGACTGACTGCATGCTTAGAACATTCATATTAATGTGATAATTTGTGAGGACATCTCTCTCCTCAAAGGGGATAATGATGCATTTTTTTGTATTCAGCTTGAGGCCATGTTTCTGGTAGCAGTCATTTGTTTGGTGAGACCCTCTTGGAGGATGTCCACGTCACTAGGGGAACTGATGACAGCTCCCAACTTGCAGTCATCTGCAAACTTGGTCAGCCATAGCCCACTGGTTTTGGCCTGTACCTCAAAAAAGTATATCCCAAATAACAGAGGCCCCAAGAACGAACCCTGGGGCATGTCACTCGATACGAGTCTACTGCTTGAGGTGGCTTCCCCTATTTTGACTAGGTGGGTTCTATCAATGAGCCAGTTGGCTACCCATCTGGTAACATATGGATTGATGCCTAGTTGAGAGAGTTTATCTATTATGCCGGAGTGGTGAATAGTGTCGAAGGCTTTGGCCACATCAAGGTAGGTGGTGTGCACTGTCTTTCCCTCATCCATGGCTTTGGTGACTGTCTCAAAAAAGTCAACCAAATTTAACAGATATGACCTCCCCTTGACAAAGCCAAACTGTGTGGGGTCAAGTGTTTGGAGGTTGCCAATGTCCTTGTTAATGAGGTCCATGATAATCTGTTCCATGGCCTTGCAGATCATGCTAGTTAGACTGATACGTCTATAATTTCCCGGATCAGTGAATGCTCCACCTTTGTGTAAAAGGCTGTCCTCCACTCAGCTGGGACAAAACCAGCACTCAGGCTTTGGCTGAATAGGGTGCTTAATGGTGCTGCAAGTTCCTGCCTGAGTTCATGTAGGATGCAGCCTGGGATGTTATTAGGTCCCATGGAGGCTGTATTTTTTGACTGTGAGAGAGCAGTGATGACCTGATCCCTAGATATAAGGAGAAGGAGGAGGTACTGGGAATGTCCTGATTTACTAATGGGGGGGGGGGGGGGGCAGAGGGGTGACATTTTTGCTGAATTTGTCAGCCAGCAAGTTTGCTATATCTACGGCATTTGTATATGTGGTGTCATTGACCACCAGTTCTAAACAGATTTGAGTGCTACTGTTGAGCTTAAGGACATATGTGAAGAAGGCCTTATGATTGTCTCTAGTAGATTTGGACTCAAAGTTTGCTTTGGAGGATTTCACTAGTGCTCTTATTTGTTTGTTTAGGCTAAGAAGAGATTGCTTCCAATTGGGCACCTGCTCCTTTTTGGTCCTGGGCAGCAATTAATTTTCTTTTGTTGTAGAGTTTATTTATTGCAGATGTCCACCAGACAGGTTTAGTCTTCCTTGCGGAGGATGATTTAGTCCTGTCAGGTATTCCTGATTCCATGCATCTATATAAATGTTCGTATAGTAATTTAGTATAGTTTTGGATACTGGTGCCAGTTCTTAGAGAGGGGGAGGGGGCTATGAAGCTGTTTATACCATCCCTCAGGAGGCTGTAATCAGATTTGGAGAAGTTTTTTTGATTGACCCTAACAAGAGGGGGGAGGGGGTCGGGGAAGATTGTGATTTCGAACATGACCGCTTTATGGTCGAATCTTACAAGGGAGGATGATACTGCAGGGATGCTGCAGTGTTTACTCATGTTGGTTATTACCAAGTCCAAGATATTATCATATCTTGTGGGCATATCGACTAGCTGTTCCAAAGCATTTGCATTGACAAAATCAATGAATCTCTGGGCATTTGTGTTCTGGCAAGAGTAGTTCTTCCAGTCTATGTTTGGGTAGTTAAATTCACCTAGGAGCAGGGTAAAGGGTTAAATCTTGATAGATTTGAAGAGGTCTAGATAGGCAGTTTGGGCATCTTGGGGCAGATTTGGGGGCTGGTAGCTATGATTTGTATAGGGGTCTTGTCAATAGTTAACTGCATCTGGAGTGTCTCCTGTGCGTCATACTGTCTGACCAGCCTGGAGATGTGTATGTCTTTAATATATATTGAAACTCCACCTCCTTTGGCTTTACTACCCACAGTTTGGGATCTGAATGTATGATAGGATGAATAACCAAATAAGGCTGGGGTGCTCTCTGCAGCTTTGAACCAGGCTTCTGTGACTGCACAGATGTCAGCATTTTCTAGGGTTAGCAATGCTTGCAATGAGTGCAGTTTTATGTTTAGACTCCTAGCATTTAGCAGTATGACCTTTAATGTGTGTTTTGTTGACATTTTTTATGTTGGTAGTTTTAACCTCATCACTGTTCCTAAAAAAGGCACTATAGGGGAGGCAAGAGTCTTTGCCAGAATACTGAAGCCCAGGTGAGACAGATGCAGGCCATCTCTGGCAAAGTATTGTGGTCTGTCGATCATATCTTCCCAGGCTGTCAGGTACTGGATCCCCTTGGAATGACACCAGAAACTAAGCCAATTGTTAAAGTCAATCATTTTCTGTTTATATCCAGGAGCACTACAGATGTGATGTTTGCTCTGAGATTGTTGATGGCGAAGTATAGAGAAGGTCAGAAGGAGTTGTATTGTGTTTTTGTAGACATAGAGAAAGCATATGACAGGGTGCCTAGAGAGGACTTGTGGTATTGTATGAGGAAGTCAGGAGTGTCAGAGAAGTATGTAAGAGTGGTACAGGATATGTACAAGGGTAGTGTGATATTGGTGAGGTCTACGCTGGGAGTGACGGATGCGTTTAAGGTGGAGGTGGGATTACATCAAGGATCAGCTCTGAGCCCTTTCTTATTTGCAATGGCAATGGACAGGTTGACAGACGAGATCAGACAGGAGTCCCTGTGGACTATGATGTTTGCAGATGACATTGTGATCTGTAGTGAGAGCAGGGAACAGGTGGAGGAGACCCTAGAGAGATGGAGATATGCT
Organism: Protopterus annectens; assembly: GCF_019279795.1. NCBI lineage: Eukaryota > Metazoa > Chordata > Ceratodontiformes > Protopteridae > Protopterus > Protopterus annectens. The sequence continues at coordinate 700,275,918 of NC_056751.1, read as the reverse complement.
CTAGAGAGAAGAGGAATGAAGGTCAGCAGGACTAAGACAGAATATATGTGTGTGAATGAGAGGGAGGATAGAGGAACGGTGAGGATGCAAGGAGTAGAGGTGGCAAAGGTGGATGAGTTTAAATACTTGGGATCAATAGTTCAGAGTAACGGTGAGTGTGAAAGAGAGGTGAAGAAGAGAGTACAGGCAGAATGGAGTGGGGTGGAGAAGAGTGTTAGGAGTGATTTGTGACATATGAGTACCAGTAAGAGTAAAAGGGAAGGTCTACAAGAGGGTAGTGTGACCAGCTATGTTATATGGGTTGGAGACAGTGGCATTGATAAAAAGGCAGGAGTCAGAGCTGGATGTGGCAGAGTTAAAGATGTTAAGATTTGCACTGGGTGTGACGAGGCTGGACAGGATTAGGAATAAGTATATTAGAGGGTCAGCCCAGGTTGGAAGGTTTGGAGACAAAGCCAGAGAGGCAAGATTACATTGGTTTGGACATGTGCTGAGGAGGGATGCTGAGTATATTGGGAAAAGGATGCTAAGGATGAAACTACCAGGTAACCGGAAAAGAAGAAGGCCTAAGATAAGGTTTATGGATGTGGTGAGAGAGGACATGCATGTGGTTGGTGTGACAGAGCAAGATGCAGAGGACAGGAAGAAATGGAAACAGATGATCCACTGTGGCGACCCCTAATGGGAACAGTCGAAAGATGATGAATGAATTCAGGCATCATTCCGGGTGACGGTAGAATGCTGCGTAAGGCTAGGGACATACCTGTCTGGGACACATATTCAGTAAGTTTAATCATGTCTCTCTTCATATAATCAAGGGAGGTACGTCTCAAATCATTCACACCAATATGGACTGTGACAGAGTCACAACAGTATCTGTTGTTGACAGACTTGAGTGCGTGTGTGATATGGTGGATTCTGACCCCTGACAGACAACTAACCATGAATTTCTCCTTATCCAGCCTGGTCAGAGGCATGTCTGTGTGTCTCACAGTGGAGTCACCTATGACTAATATGCTGGGTTTATGGTTAAGCCTTAATGGTTGTGAGATACAGGTGTTTGAACTATGCGTGGTATGTGGTGTGGAGGGCTGTGGAGATCACGTGTGGTTTTGCCTCAGAGGTTTTTGCCTCAGAGGCCTTCTTTGTTTGGATATGTTTTTGTTGAGGACCTCCACATATGTGGGTGTGTGGTGTGTAGGTGTGGGTAGTGTTTGAGGTGTAGTGATTGTATTGACAGCCTTCTCAGTGTCAGATATAATGCCTTGTGATGGAGAGAGCTTGGACTCTAAGTTCCTAATGTAATTGCATCTTTCACAAATTGTGTTCCTAGGTGGTAGTAGTAGGTGGTTATCTGTGTACATAAGGCAGTTGCTACACTGTCTCAGGATGCCCATATCGACCAGACTGGCAGGAGAAACTAATGGAAATTGTCCATCCATATTTTTCAGAACTTGAGAGAGAAGGCCTAAGGGTTAGCCTAAAGTCAAAGTGCTTAAACCAAAACTAAGAGACTTAGAACAGCACTTTCAATTTAAACAGGCTTTATAAACAAGCAGTAACAAATGCAACAGAAAAGATGCAACTGAACACTTTAGAGAGCAAGCCACAGCAAGTAGCAGAAAAAGCAAGACGAAGTAATAGAGCAGGAGGAGGAAACACAAATACAGAAAAAGAAGCTGAATAAAGTGATTTTTTTTTTGTTAGTAAAGTGGAAAGGGAGAGAGGAGGAACAGAAGAAAATTCAATGATGTGGAATCAGATTTGATCATTTGATCTGATAGGAGGTTCTGAACAAACTTATTTATCTTTCAATAGATTTTTTTCTTGTTTTTATCTCTTAGATAATATACCATCTGCTATAACTGTAGGCATAAAGGTCAGTTTTTTCCCCTTCAACAGATTCACTGTCTGTTCTGCTAAACTACCACAATTTGTACTTCCTTCCTTCCTAGGTTTTAAAATATTGATATGGTATATATTTGTTCTGGTATTCTCCTGTCTGTATAGCTCTGTAGTTTACCTAATTTGTCTTCTCTATTTTTCAAATGTACTCTGCCATTTAGTCACAATGTATGAGAAGACCAAAATGAACACCTAGTCTCAAGATTTGAATTCCCTGGTCCCTTCTTTCCTTCTTTTCTGTTAATCACCCTGTGATGACCCCTCTCTGGGGCAGTAATCAAGGAGCCTGAATCCTCACCACTGACACTGGAGAGGGACATTCACTTGGAATACAAATGGATACACTCAGTATTTCCAGATGTAAACCTCTCTGCATCAAGCACAATTTCCCTTAAGAGCACACAGAGAACACACTCAGCCCGGGGTCTGGATTTCTCTATATCTGTCTCCCGGCAGTGTCGCTTACCGGCCAGGATAAAACAGATGAACAGTTGTGGGCTCTGTACAAGCAGATTTATTATATACAAACGCATCAGGATTTAAGCTTAGTAACTTATACTTAAATAAACATATAAACAGACTGACTACTGCATTCATGCATGTTAACACTCTGGCTGTTCTCTCAAAATAGCACTGCTACTTATATGTACTCTCTAGTTATATGCACATGTCCTCACTTTGAAATGCTTCTTAAAGTTACAACACAAGCTCTGTTCTACATTCTCCCCCTTTGAAAAATAAATCATACACTGAAAATGGCAACATTCATTGACATGCAGTTGTACAGAATTATTCTCTGACATGCAGTTATACCAAACTAATTCTTTGAGATGCACTTATATGGAACTAAATACAAATAAAACAATCTTGTATAGATTACTGTGTATTTTACACTAGGTCTAGAAATACAACCTGATCGTGTGGCATAAAAATTAGAACTGGGTCTAGCAACGGGGACTGTCTGTAATGAATGTTCAACATCAGGGACATCTAGGATATCATCAGGAATGGGAAAAGGTACTGAGACATGTCCTTCATCAGGAACATCATCTGGGTTGCTCTGAGATCTAGAGTTGTATCACAGGTATGATGCTGCGATATCAATTCAGACAATGGAAGAAGATGCCTGAGATTTCTTCTGGATTCTATACCCTCAGATTCCACTAAGTAAGATCTTGACTTGACCACTCACTTGACCAATTTGATTAAAACCTTTCACCATTTGCATCCTCACTATCTCTCCTTCTTTCAATGGACAAAGAAATCTGCTCATTTTATCATAGCTGGACTTCTGAAAGGAATGCTTTTTAAATAGTTGGGCTTTGATTGCTCTGGTGTTTTTAGCATTAGGTACCAACAAACTGGAACTGATAGGCAAGGATGTTCTGGTTTGACTAGACATAAGTATCTGAGCAGGTGAGCCAAGTAAATTGTCATGGGGTATATTTTTGAGATTAAGCAAACTCAAGAAAATATAGGTATTATCATGCTTTGACCTTTCTAGTAATTGCTTTGCATTTTGTACTGCACGCTCCACTAGGCCATTTGACTATGGGTATTCTGGACTGCTAGCAATATGGATAAAGTCACACTCTTTTGCAAATTTCTGAAATAACTGACTGGTAAACTGGGCATCGTTGCCAGAAATAACTTTGTGTGGACTACCATGGACTGAGAAGTGACATTTCTACTTAGTAATAACAGTACTGGATGTTAGGTTAGGTAGCAGATCGATCTCAAACCAGTTCGAATAAGACTCTACCAACACTAAGTAATTCTGATTGTTCCATTCAAATATGTCAGTGGCTACTGTTGACCAAGGTAGTTCAGGAATTTGGCTTAACTAAAGTGGCTTTTTTTGCAAATGCGGTTTAGTACTATTGTATACTGAACAAGATGAAAGTACTCTATCAATGTCTTTTGACAGAGAAGGCCAAAATAATAGTCCTCTTGCCCTTTTTTGGTAGCTTCAGAACCTCAGTGGCCATGATGCAAAATCTAAATGTGTTCATGCTGTAAAGAAGTAGGAACAACAACTTTAGGACCTTTGAAAATGATACCCTCTTCCATCAGCATCTCATCTCTGTAAGGAAAATATGGTTGCATTTATGTTGGTACACAAGATTGCTTTGAAGGCCATCCGGCATTAATGAAGTGGTTGAGCTTTTGCAAAACTGGATCATTCTTTGTATAATCTCTTAGCTCATCAAGTCTTGTGGTAGAAAAATTACACACCTCCATGACATTGAAGTCAAACTTCTCTGCATCAAGCTTTTCTGTAGTATTTCGGTGAGCTGAATAAAGCCTCAGCCAAATAAAGAAGTTTGCCTTTTGTATAGACCAATTTGAAGTTGTACTTTTGTAATCTGAGCATCATTCTTTGTAGTCTTGCTGGAGCAAATGCATAGGCTTCTTTAAAATAGTGACTAGAGGTTAATGATCAGTCTCGATCTGGATAGCTTGGCCATAAATATAGTCATGGAACTTCGAACATGCAAACACAAATGCCAAAAGTTCCTTCTCAATTGGTGCATACTGCATCTCAGTTTGGGTAAGAGTTCTAGATGCATAGGCTACTGGTCTGCCCTCTTGTAGAATAACTGCACCAAGACTGAACTTTGAAGCGTCACAGGAAAGAATTACTGGTTTGTGGACATCATAGTATCTCAATGTAGGTGCCTTGGCAATTTTCTGTTTAAGGTCATCAAAAGCTCTCTGCTGTTGTTCCAACCATGACCAGGCAACATTTTTGCGTGTCAGCTCTCTCAAAGGTGCTGATAATTCACTGAAGTCTGGTATAAACATGCCCAAATAGTTACCCATACCAAGGAAACTCTGTAAGGCTTGGACATTGTCTGGAGCTGGCATCTCAAGAATGGCTGTTTGTTTGAAAGGGTCTGGTCGTAAGCCTGCACTGGTAAATAAATGACCTACATAAGTAACTTCAGGTAGCCTAAATTTACATTTCAGAGGATTGAGCTTTAAATTCACTTCAAATGCTCTGTCCCGAACTTTTATGAGTTTTCTGTCATGCTCTGCTTCACCATTACCTTCAACTAGTAAATCATCTACTATTATAGCACACGGATAACCTGAAACAATTTGCTCCATTGCTCGCTGAAAGACTTCACTGGCAGTATTTATTCCAAAAGGCATTCTAAGAAATCTGTATCTGCTAAATGGGGTACTGAATGTAGTCAGTACTGAAGAACTGAAATCAAGCATTACTTGCCAAAATGAACTCTTTTGCATCTATGACAAAAAAAAAGTGGCATTTGGCATTAGGATAGCAACCTCCTTGATTGTACACATAGGATGATGGGATCTTTTTAATGCTTTGCTTATGGCTGAAAGGTCAATACATATTCTGATTTTATCTGAGCTTTTCTTATGAGCAACTAACATGGAAGACATCCATTCAGTTGGTTCTGTGACTGGACAAATCACACTTTGTTGCACCATTTTATCTAACTGGACTTTCACTTTATCCTGCATAGCTATTAGAACTTTTTTTGCTGGTCTGACCACTGGACTGACCTGTGGGTCTAATTTTGTGGCATGTACAACTGGAAGTTTGCCCAGCTTGTCTTCAAAAATATTAGCATACACTGAGAAAATAGAATTGGTGAAACCAGGAACTAGGACATGTGCTTATATGATGGACTTCTTTGGTAAAAGAAAGCAGTTTAATCCATAAACTGTCTCTGAGACTTAATAACGACTGAACAGGTCTTTACAAGCTGTAACTGTTCCCAGCTGAGTAGGATGAAAGCACCACTGAGCCTTTGGTTTGAATCTCTTTACCTCCATAAGCAACAAGCTTCACACAATTGGCCAAATTAAGTTGTTCACCAGCTCTTACTCTAACAAATATTTCTGCTGGCATAACATTGCACTTTGAACCAGTGTCTACTTTGAGCTCCGTGGGTCTACCATGGATAAGGACAGTACAAAACACTTCATTCTTTGACAGTGAATCTCTTGCATTAACCTATTCACCAACCACTGATACACCATCCACATAGAAAGTAGAGTTGCAGCTTTCTATATGATCAACTTGCTTTTTTGAGTGACCTTTCTTAATAAATGAACGAGGCTTACTTGATTTACAAAACTTTTGAAAGTGGTTCCATTTTTTACATTGGTGGCATTGCTGACCAAATGCTAGGCATTTCTCCATTTTAGACTCATGACTGGCACCAAGATTATGACAGTTAACAATAAGTCTTGACTTTGGCTTTGCTGTCTCACCCTTATGCTGCACTGAGCATGTCTGTTTTACTGAGCTAGTCTTAGAACTTGCTGGAAAGAGACGGGCTCTCCCTGGAAATCCTGTAGAGGCTGCAGTTGCCATGTGCTTTGGCTTGTTTCTGCTAGCCACATGCTGCATACTGTCTACATTTGCTCTAGAAGCTGCTGAAACCATGCTGTTATCACTTGCAAGCATATCTGTGTGCCTTTCTGTAAGCGGATGTATTTGACAAATCTCTATAGCTTTGCTCAACGTTAAATCACTGTCACGAAGCAAAATCTTTCTCACAGCAGCATTATTAACACCACATAGAAGCCTATCCTTTATCAACTTGTCTTTCAAATCACCAAAACTGCATGTTTTAGCCTTGTTTCTCAAGTCAATAATATAAGTTGCAAAAGTTTCTCCCGGCTTTTGGTCTCTTGTATAAAATAGGTGCCTCTCCAATGTAACATTTGTCTGGAGGTTACACATTTCTCTAAATATACATTTCATGCACTCAGGGTCCTCCTTTGACTCAGCTTGTACAACAGTATGGCAGTTCTCCCCTTCTCCTGCATATACTGCTGGTGCATACACAAATGAACACTCTCTTTTAATTGCTTCTGACCTCACTAAGTTAAGCAAAATAAATGGCCTCGTACATGCACCTTTATCAAGAAAAGCTGCTTGTATGAAAATATCATATTCCTGCTCAAATACTCTCCAATTCTCTGCCATATTATGATCATACACAACTGGACTGGGTCTGTGAAATGCCTCTGCCATATCAGCACAGTAATAAAGACCTTTGGAATTATGTACGAACATACACACATATATGTCAGAAACTTATGCCAGAAGTTGTAATTATGCCCAACAGCACAACAGCCTCTTCAAAATAACTGTACTTTGTGAAATAAGTCTCCATAGCACAAGAGCACTTTGAAATCAATATACTTTGCAAAACCTCCCCTTATCAGTGTAAGAAACACTTCGAAATGACTGCACTTTGTGATTGAACTGTACAGAGCAAAAGAAACATCTCAAAATAGCTGTACTTTGGGAAATAACTGTACAATGTGAGAAGCACTTTGAAATGACTGCACTCTGTGAATAAAATGTACACAGCACAAGAAACCTTTCGAAATGACTGTATTCTGACTGCACTTTGTGAATAACTGTACTTTGAACACAGTAAACTCTTTGAAATAATTGTCCTGTAATAAAGCACACACTGCAAACACTTTGCACACTCTGAGATACTTCAAACAACTCTAGTTATGCTCTGAATAGCTTTGGTCAATGTGAAATTACTAAAAACATGCAGTCTCCTTGCTTTCTTTATGTTTATTTTGCCCTTTAATTGTACTTGTTATGCCCATTTGACCCTTTATCATGCTAATTACACTTTTCTTGTGCTCATTTTACTTTTAACATGCACATTCTGCAAATCGGAAGTAACTCTGAACCCCACATAACTATTTCTTATAATTCTATCAAATATCATGGTTTTGAATATTTTGTTTAATCAATAATGTGTTTTGTGCTTTTCGTTTAATTAATAATGTGTTGATTAATAATGTGTTTTGTGCTTTGCAAATGCTTGGTACTGTTTTCTTTACAAAATAAATCATTTATGCAAGTTTTGGCTACCTGAAGTCCATTTCTGGCCTTTTTTAATGATTTCAACACTGTATCACCCAACCTGCTCAATTTACCTTCACCGTTAACTCTGCACCTCATGACTTGAAGAAGTTGCACTCTCTAACCTGGTTCTGACACCATGTCGCTTGTCCGGTCAGGATAAAACAGATGAACAGTTGAGGGTTCTGTTCAAGCAGTTTTATTATATGCAAATACATCAGGACTGAGGCTTAGTAACTTAAACTTAAATAAACTTATAAACAGACTGACTACTGCACTCATGCATGTTAATACTCTGGCTCTTCTCTCAAAATGGCACTGCTGCCTGCATGTGCTGTCTATTTATAGGCACGTCCCCTTACTTTGAAATGCTTCTTAAAGTTACAACACACTCTCCGTTCTGCAGCCAGGTCCCCAGTAAGACTCCTCACTGGTACAGCTGCAGGGTTAGGTCCTCAGCCAAGTGTCCAAGGCAAGTCCACCAGCACCCTTTTTGTGAAACCAGTGCTTCATGTCCCTGTCTCAAGTAGCTGACACACACACTCTGAGATTTGATTTTACAGACACACATACACACACACACACACACACACACACACACACACACACACACACACACACACACACACACACACACACACACACACACACACACACACACACACACATACACACACAGACACACACACACACGTGCGTGCACACACACCTGGGAAAAGCTGACACAGATTTACCTGCTGTACCCCCTTGTGCCCAGAGTATAAGGCAGTTATCACTGCCACCAGACACTCCACAATCAGCTACTTTATGGCTCTTAACAAAGCGTGTCCAGTTATGCTAAGTAATATTAAGACTAATACAAATGGCAGTAGTTAAATAAAACAGTTAGGCTTTCTGGAGTGGCCCACACCGTGTCACCAAATAAATATAAGCACTGTCAAAGGTTAAATACTTTCTAAAAGGACTAGCCACAATAAATGTTTTAAATATATTTAATAATAAACAATAAAGGAATGTGAAAATACTGAAAATATATATTTACAGTAAACCACAGAGTTCAAATCACAGGAAATATTGCAAATAACATTGATGGACAGACTCAGACAAATAAATAAAAACAATATCTAAACTAAGCTTCACTATATTTTTCCTGACTGAACCTAAGAGAATTACTATTCCCTACTTACTTATTAGAGCAAGGCAGATGATGTGGTAAATGGTCTCTCTTCTTGCCAGGCTCAAGACAGAATACTCAATACTGAGAGATTTCTGTTTGTAATATCTAAAATTTCAAAGATGGCTGACAGAATGACATCATCTGGTCACCTGACTCTAGGTTCTCACACTACTCCCCTTTGAAGCTTGAGACAGGATGTTAGCATAGATGTGATAAGATACATATCTAAAGTTTTGCAAATGTTTATGGCAATGCCTGGAGATTCCCCTCTTTTTACAGAGCCAATGAACAAAGGCTTCTTCCAGACATGTTGCCTCCAGTCCTATTCAGAGCTATGAGATAAGCACTTCCATGGCCCAACATGTGGTCAATTTAACAGTATTTTTCTTAAAGTAAGAAATAAGCTAGCTGTTTAACCCCTACATACAGTCTCACATGTCTATTCCTTATCTGTTCAGCAGACACCACTGTTGATACATTTTTAAACACTAGCAACTTTACAAACGCATTTTGATTTTCAAATGCTATACAGTTTTAATACATATGAAACATAAGGATCTGTACAAATCAGTTTAATATTCAAATGCCATACAGTTCTAAAACATTTGTAACACAAGTATCTTGTATAAATCAGTTTGATATTCAAAGGACAAATCATTCTTTACAGAACTCCAGCTGGCTATACTGGCACTAGCCCATATCATCACACAGACATTGTTGTGTAGCTTTGTATCTTTCTATATGTTCCCCTTTTATGGGCATCACCACTTCAGCCTGGCTTGCAAGCTAGCATAGTGTTCTATGACACTTTTAAATAGGGTGTTTGCTTCTGTTAAAATTTCTCTGGCAATATCTAATAGGTCGAGGCTACTGGCATTTGTATAGTGGCAAATAGAAAGTATAGTTATTAACTGGTACATGTTTTTGAAGGTCAGCTAATTCTCCTCAATGTGTGTTAGTCATGAACTAGTACTGATGTCTCAATGTCTAATTCTTTTCCTAGAAAAGGAAACTCATCCCAATATTCCAATATTTTCACTTGCTACCTCTACTTTATTTTTTCTTGTTTTCTTTCTTTATAAACTTGATGCATAGAAGTTTTTTCCTTTGCAGAGTTCTTGTATTTGTGCTCAACATGGATATTATTGAGGCTTTTTCTAAGTTGTTCTGTCCCTTAACACATACTACCTTCACCTTTTTCTTACCTTCTTGAAGTTGGTCTCCCACTGTCTCAGGATGCAAAAACACTACCCTTTCACTGTCTTTTTCTTCTCTGGGTTGCATTTGCACTGAAAGGTACATGAACTACAGTTTATTTTTAATTTTTCATTTTTCTTACTTATAAATACCTGTTACCTAGAACCTAAAGTGCTCCCTTATTTGATTTTCCTGCCTTGTACTGAAAGAAGCAGATATAGAATTCTGAGCAGGTACTTCTTTAATTACACTAGAGAAATCATTCTTACTGGTAAAGTCTTACTCTTCAGCATTTACCTGCTTCTTAGAATCCCCATTTTTGGGGTTTTCTGTTGTAGCTTCACAGAAAGTGTAGAAGTTTGTTCAGATTGTGCATTTTCCATATTTCCTAAGCTTATATTCTTAAAATACTTTCAAAGAGCATTCCATTTTCTTTAGTACTGATAGTCACTTCTGTTTCCTACTTTGCAGCATTTTCAAGCTGCAATGATACTGAGGCTCTGCTCTATAACAGAGATTAGAGATATAATACAGATTGCAATAGTTCATTGTTCAAGTCTCTTCCTTCTACAGGTGCTGTTTTTGCAGCCTGGCAGAGATGCATTCTGACATAACTCTTTAACTGGTATAGACTATTTCTATTTGTGTATCCTTGGCCAAACTGTTGTACCTTTAGGGCTTTCTGGCACTATGCCATTGTCTTTGTTGTATTTATACACTCTAATAACTGCGTCTAGTATTTGTCCCCAGGCTAAAATCCATTTATGGATTTTACCAAGGCAGAGGCACATCTGTAGGCTTAAACACTTGTCAGTTCCCCTCTCCAGACTGTTAGAGAGTTCTGTTAGAAAAGCTAACCTTCCCCACTACTTCAGTAACTATTTAAAATGTGAAAAAACTTTCTTTGTTATCATGTCATAAACTGGCAACAACAGCAACAGGATGAAGTAACATTCCAAACAATGTATTTCTGCCTAAGTAAAAGGACACTATTTCATATCACCATGAATGCATACTACTTCTACTATTTTGTTAGTAATAATTTTTGTTTTACATACATACATACTTCCCTTTTTAATTTCTGCAAGTTTTTTTGTGTTTCTAATACCATGATGGGAATGATCCATTCCTAAGTCAAAGTATGATTAAATTTCATGAAATTAATATTCTTTCAATCTTTGATATTAGCCAAACGTTTTCCTTGCAGCACCTGCAATGTGCCCAGAATTGACTCCTTCTGCAATTCATATGAAGTTATATTTATCAGTAGCATATCTAAACAAGACTGTAAGTTTATTTTATGACACCCATTGCTCCTACTACTATTGGAACTGTCTGGGTATTCTTCTTCCACAATGCCCTCGTTTCTGCCTGCAAATCCTGGTACTTTGTGACTTTGTGTCTCTCTGTATGTAAGACACTATAATCACAGGGTGTAGCAATTTCAGTGATCAATGCTACTTTTGTCTTATTTTCACAGACTCCTACATCTGGTTTTCTCACATCTATTTTTCCTGCCAGACACATATGTTTCTGCTACGCTAAGCAGAAAAGTCATCTTAGATTTGTTCACTTCATTTCAAAACTTTCACTATGTTTGGATCTGATGAAGTCAGCAGATATGTATGCAGTCCTGTGATTGCAGATATATATATATATATATATATATATATATATATATATATATAATCAATTTTGAGGAGGCTCATACTTTCTTCAGAACGAGGGATATATGATCTTGGTATACACTGAATTTTATATATCATTTGATCAGTGTGAAGCATTTTTCTTGTTTTCTTTTCCAAATGATCCAATACCTGTCATTTACCACAAAACTGTACATTAGAACAGGAACAGCAAATTGGTTTATACCTTAGCCAGTTCCTAATTATCAGTGCTATTTTCAGTATTAATTGTAGTCTTCTATTAATATTCTTTACCAAGTTTTGTTCACATTTGTTCATGTTTTATTGTCAACCTTCATCAATTCCCAAATATTTATACATTCCCTCCTGATGAAGTTATTTTATGTCACATTCTTGTTTCAGTCTGATATTTTCTTGTTGCTGCAGCTTTCCTGCTTTAAGTGTTGCTTTTACACATTTATCAAGACTGAATGACATTCTTATATCATCTCAGAAAGTTTTGACCACTTCCAGTTGTGCTTTCAGCTCCTCATCTGATGAACTATACAGTTTTAAATCATCCACAAAAAGAAGTTGAGAAGTCTTTACACTTTGCTCTTGTCTGGGAGCCAAATTGTTACCACGACCTAATCAGTTAATTAGGCAGCTTAATAGCTTAATGGGAAGACATCAGAGCAGCGGTGACAAAGAGTCACTTTGGAATATCTCTTAGAATTTTTAATTTTTATCCCTGTAATAACAATGTGTCCTTTATCATGGCTTAGTTGCAAAGTGGTTTGCCACTGTTTAATGGTCACTGTAATGTAATCAGTCAATGTAGTATATATCTCATACATCTGTAAACATTCCTTTATCCATGATTGTAGAATGCTGTCTAATGCATTTTTGTAATTATCCATGTCATATTTGAGTCTTCCCCTTTTTACAATTCTCCATTATGACTTTATTTAACAAGAAATTATTCTTTGTTCCATATGACTTTCTTTTGTTACCCTTTTATTCTGTTGCCATTATTGCATTTTCTTCTAAATTACTATAAACTCTGTCATCACCAATTCTAGTATATAGTTTATACACTGTCGGAAGGCAAGTTATTGGTCTTCAGTTTTAAGAATAACTTGCAGGTTAACTGTTAAGGAGAATTATAATTTTCCTGTTGTTAACCAGGTTAGTATGTGTTCAAGATGTGCATATCAGTATTTCTTACTCAGGGTTAAGTTTTCATGTAATAATGTTAATACTTCTAGCCAGAAGTTAGGTACAGCATCTGAGCCTGGGGGTTTCCATTTAGGAGCTTTTCTTCATTTTGTTTCAATTTCTCTGGTAGTTATTTCACCCCCATTTTATATCCTGTATATTTGAACTTCTTACTAATTCTTTTACTTCTTCTGTCTATTTAGCATCTTTGTTATGTTCCACAGGGTCTTCCTAGATAATTCTCCAAAATGTGTCTATTTCTTCTTTTTTTTTTTTTGGTCGTGTTTCTATTCCTTTTGCTTTGTTTCCCAATTCTCTATAAAACTTTTTTGGGATCATAAATGAATTGCTAATTTTGTACTTTTCTTTATATTTATCTGCATATCCTCTATGTTTTTCTGCCTGTACTGATATCTTTAGTTTATTATTTGCAATACTGCATGATAGATCCTGGTCTGTTCTAATACTGCACATTGCTGTTATCACATCTATTTTTCTATGCATTTTTGCTGATCTGTTTCCCCTTCTATACTCTTCTAACAGTAACACTTCTTGTCTTAATTGCTTTACAGTTCTCTCTGTTTGATACTTCCATGATGGTATTTGATTTCTTCCCTTCCTTTCTCTCACTGTTCTGTATTTTTGTGGTTAGACTTTATCTGTTATTAATTTTTCTGCACATTAATATATCTTATTTACTTTTGTTATATCACATGAATTTCTGTTTATAGTCTGGATCATTATGTTTATTTGTTTTATCAAACTTTTAACATTTTAGGTCTTATTGACTTTCTGGAATCTATTTCTTTCATCAGTCTTAATATGTCTGTACACCTCTATTAAATCAGCAACTCTTCCCTTAGATCTTTTTCTTTTAAACTGAGGCACATTCTTTATTTTCCATTTCCTGTGAGTACAGAAACTTCCAGAACATCTTCCTACAACATATTGTCTTCAGCTGCGTCCTGCATCATCCATTGCTCTTTCATATGGGAACTTGTTACCTATCACTCCACAAAACTGACTGCATCAGAGTTGCCACTGTTTCCTGTTCCTTCCCTTGCTGTACAACTCCAACAGTATTTTTGTACTTGTTTCCTACTGAAGGCTGAAGAGTATCTGCATGTGGCAACTGATTAGATGCTTCCCATTCCACCTGTTTCTCCTTAATTTGGAGACTCACTTTTCCATCATGCTGTGATATTACCAGCATTGGATTTTCTACACTAAATCCTTCACTTCACAGTTAGTTCATAACTTCAGTTTTTACTTCTTTAACTTCTCCGTTACCTATCCTTTTATCTATTCCCCCCTTTATTTTCTTATTTTTTGTATTGCAATATTTTCCATATCCAGATACCTTTGCCTGTATTTCTCTTCAAATATCTTTGGAGCTGCTTTCTTTTATTGATTAATTTTGCTATTTTATATAAATGTTGCAACATATTAAATCTCTTTTTCATCTCCATGTCCATATTTCATCTTCAGATGTGTCCCACTCCACCTGTTTCTGTGACATAACCTGTGTTAGACTTTATAAACTAAATCCTTCAATTGGCAGGTATTCCAAAACTTCAGCTTCTACATGTTGAAATTCTACTTTATTAATCTTCTGTTCTACATTCACCCTTTGTGATCTTAATTTTTGTATTGTGAAATTGTCCATATCTGGGTGCCTTTGGCTGTATTTACTGCCCCTGTATATGTGTTACCATACTACCTGAGTATAAACGTCCTTACATTTCCCTGTAATCAATTAAGACAGTGCACATAATTAACATGGCAACTGCACAGCATAACAATACAGTCCCAACTATTCTATCAGATAATCTATCAATTTCTATATGCATAACTTTGTTAGCACACTTTTTGGATGTTATAGGTTTCACAGGTGTAACAGTGTTGCTGTCGCTAATAGAAATCTAGCTGTGTAACTGTTTTACAACATTTAAAATAGCATGTTTACAACTGACACTTTTTGACACTCTGTTTGTTACCAACATTTGAGAAAGGTTTTGCTACAAGTCTAGACTGGTCTAGAGTACTCAGTTCTACACATAGTTTTATGATGTAACAATCTTTCTTCTAGTACTACAATGTTTTCAGAGTTGAGTCAGTTTGAAATCTCCATTTTCTTAAAGCAATAGGTAATGATATTTTGCTATCATTTCTGTTTTATTCTTGTTATGTTGATCCTCAGATTCTAACCATAAATTAATACAATGCTTTAAGTTACAAAATGATTATATATCATTCTGTTATGAGAAAATGTACAGCTGTTAATCTTTTGAGCGTCTGTCAGTGAGATAATACCAACTGTAATATGTCATTTTTTACCTCACCATAGTCCTGGAATTTAGTTCCTTGCATGTCCATGAAGGTTGTCAGTGGTTTTACAGTTAAATGGGCTAATAAGATCCTGGGCCATTCAGCTTGATCCAGTTCCTCCTACTGGGAATTTTGCTAAATGGTACTAATATACACCTCTAAGTCCCCCTCCCAGATAAATTGTTTTAAATGTGCCACTATCCATTTGGTAGCCATAAACTTAGCTACTGCAACTATCTCTTTGGCTGTAGCTGCTATGAGCTATAGTAAATAGTCTGCCATGGTCACCATGGCACAGAGATCCACACATACGTGTCCTTAAAAAACTCCCAGCACACACTGCACAACTGTCTCTCTTTCTTTCTCTCTCTCCCTCTCTCTTTCTCTTTGGGAAAATTACATTCATGTTGACAGTGACTGGTAAAGCCTCAAGACTATAGCATTAATTATTTATGCTAAAATTGACCAAATTATCCAACAACGTAAAGTATTAAAGCAGTTGACACAACAGTCATATAAAAATGCATTTAATTACATACAAGAAAAAGTAAAGGCAGATTCTTCTGAGCAAAACCAAAGTCTTGTGATTTAACCTAAAACACAGAAAGTACATTTACTCAGTCTTATACTGCTGGGAAACAGTTTCTATTGATAGCTCTATCTGGATTCCTATGCCAGGAAAATGTTCTCTCTTATTCATTCAGGTCTTCCTTCATTGTGGCTGATTCTCTTTTTATAAACCTATTGCTCTGGACACCGAGTTCCCTTTCACAATGAACAAACTCTCTCCGACTACTTTTTATATTCTATTCAATAGTTCATCAAGCAAATCTGCTCTCATTAATACAACCAAATATCCTCCCGTTCATAAAGAAACAGGTGCAACATAAGGAAAAAGGGTATTCATTTTAAGAGGAATCACTGTATTTACAATAAACTCTTTATAACACTGATATAAACAATATATACACAAAGTCTTATATATTTTTTGGGCACTTATACTCTTCCAAGTAGTGAAAACCACCATGTGCACGGGTGTTTCTGTATACCTTTAATACAGTGCCATACAGCTGGGAGAAATTCTTTTTTAGTCGATCAGTCTCTCTCTCCCAGCTTCTCAGTAGTGTATCTGTCTGGTTTTATATAACAGGAACAGTCTCTGGCTTCCTCCTTGTGTCTTCTTTCTTGTCTTTATTCACTTTGCTGTCTCTCTTCTACAGCCACTACGTTGGACATCAAAACCCCATCCAAGAAGGGCAACCAATGCTCTGCATGGGCTTACCTCATCCCTCTTTTTGTACAGCATTAATTGTTTCAGTAAGCCCAGCAAAGTTTTAACATTGCTCTTAAAGTGATATTTCTACTTAAAGTGATATTAACATGTCTCTAATACTGCAAATGTTCATCTGTTCTTGCAGATTTTATTAACCTTATATGCTTATAGGAAATACTTCTTATGTATAATAGCTCTTCTATTTACATACTTTACACACAAATGCAGAATTCTTTATAACATTTACATTCATCTGGCTATTTTATTTTGCAATATCATTTTATGAGCTCCATCTCACTATGCTGCAACTCTCACACACACACACACACACACACACACACACACACACACACACACACACACACACACACACACACACACACATACACACACACACACACACACACACACACACACACACACACACACACACACACACACACATGCATATACACACACACACACACACACACACACACACACACACACACACACACACACACACACACACACACACACACACACACACACACACACACACACACAAACACACACGCACTATACTTCACATGACTCCGGAGTCTAACTTCCTGCACTCCTAAGACTTTGAATACACTGCTCAAGTCTGGCTGCTCCCATTTAGTTGCCTAGGAGACCTGTCTGTTTCTGAGATAGGGACTGCTCTGTCTCTTCAGTAACCTGCCCCCTGGGAACAAGACTTCTGTCCCTGTGTCTGCAGCAGATAATATCCCTGACAGCCATTCGAGTGCAGTCACCATGCCATTCTTCCTAAAAACATATTAAACAGGCAACATATGCAGTTACTGCAGCCCTCTGAAATCAGTGAAATAGGTGAGGATCTGTTGTATTTAATAAATGCAGTATCATGAACTGTAGGTTTTGGATGCTTCATTCAGGCCTTGTGGCTTTGACTTTCTTGCTGAAACATATTCCATAAACCCGCATTGCAAGATATTTCATTTATTACACACCAGTCCCATACATATTCCATAAGAATATTTTTATATTGCTAAAGATAGCCGTATAGGTGTATAATATAGATTTTTTTGCATGTTTTCCTTATATAAGTAATATTTACTAGAGATAAATGACTGTTTTTAGGGGTGTTCCCCCTAAGAATTATATATGCATTAAGCGACTTAGATTCAGATAGCAAGCAGAGTAAGGCCATGGGATACAAATGCAGGTCAACAGTCTAAAGGTCATTTTTCAGCTTCTTGAAGACTTTATATGCCACTTTCAATGACGTGCAGCTTGGGCAATATAAGAAACCTCAGAGCCGAAGGTCGTTGAAGATGACAGGTAAAAACAATTAAAAAAAGAAATTAGGCATAACATATATGCTAGAAAGCTGATGTGTTTGACAAGTGGAATATATGAACAATTTCTAAAGGAAATGAAAAGCAGCAGAAAATATAATGTATGTACCAGGGTTAGGAATTCAACCTATTTTCTATCACTGTTTGATGACTAAGTCTGTGGGCCACACATGTCATCACAATGGATGGGGAATGACCTTTGTTTTGGCAGGAGCATAGTTCCAGCTTCACTTGTGAAACATTATCCATGTAGATTGTTTTCTCCATTCCTGGTATATCCAGGTCTTGTGAGTAATGTGATACAACATGTATATCTCTACTGTGGAAAGCCAAGGATTCAGGGTAAATTAATTGGGGTCTATATTAGAAGAATATCGAACGGCATAACAGTGAAAATACCGGACCTCGAACTTGCTATTGTGGGGGGCTGTGCCTCCCACACCTCCCGCTAAATATATATATATATATACCAACTCTGAGATCGCACTACAGTGAGGAAAGGGCAAATATTCCAATCTTCACTGTACCGAGATCCAGAAAACAGCACTTCGAGGTCTGGTCTTTTCGCTGTTATGCCATTCGATGTTTGTTTCATTCAGTCTTCTAATATAGACCCAATTCATTGCAACTATAAGCTGCACCTGTCTTTGCAGGGTATCTAGAAAAAATGTGTTCCTTTAACAGTCACACTTTGGAAGCTTCTCTCTACTAAAAATAGCACTGTGTTCTTCTTTTTCTTAGCAGATGGCATTGTTATTCAGGTTCTTTGAAACTGTCTTAAAATCAGAAGAAATTCCACATCTTTCACACAAAACACAGTTAATTTTACCCTTCAGCTTTGCTGTAAATTTCTCATTATCTGAAAGACTGCAATTGAAAATCTTTGAGGAATTCTAGTTACCGGGGCTGTTTTAATTACAAGAGTGTTCTATGTATGATGTGACTGAGTTGTCAGTACGATGTCACAATTGTGTACTAAAGGAAATGTTGCCTTAGCTAATTTAATTTAGTAGTCTGTAACATTTATGTGCAGACTAATGAAAAGAGAAATTATTGATATATGGGATCAATTCTTTGCAAAAATACACAAAATAATTTTGACCTCCCACTTTTTAGACAATTTCTTTGTGATCAGTGCTGTCAGTTTCTACTGCTTTTACTCTTCTAGCTTCTTGTTTAACTTTCACTTTTTATTAATTATAAAAATAATCTTCATACCTATATTGGGAATAGAAACCATCAACATGGTGTTATAGCAGTAAAACTTCTTGAAAACCACTTCATAAACCTGACAATTGCATATCCAAACTTATAATGTTGTGGGATAATACAGGCTACATATGATATATAGACACAAATTATTGTGTTTAATGTTCATAGTAGTCATAACTGGAGAAACATCAATGCTTGACCTAGATAACTTTAGGAACATGACGCAAATTAAAATAAGGGTGTTCATGTTCCTAAAGTTATCTAGGTCAAACATTGATGCTTCTCCAGTTATGACCACTATGAACATTAAACACAATAATTTGTGTCTATATATCATATGTAGCCTGTATTATCCCACAACATTATAAGTTTGGATATGCAATTGTCAGGTTTATGAAGTGGTTTTCAAGAAGTTTTACTGCTATAACACCATGTTGATGCTTTCTATTCTCAACATAAGTATAAAGATTATTTTTAAGGGAAGTTAATAAATTACATGTTATGTCTATAAAGGGAAACATATAGGTTCATAGGTTAGGCTAGGCTGACAACCACAAGGGCCTTTTTAAGCCAAGCCATGCACCCCAAATATCTGACAAGTTCTGATACCCTTGATAAGTGTAAGCATGGGCCTAGGAGATGAACCATTTACAGGCTACCTGTTTGCATTAGAGACATAGGTGCCAAACCAGGGATGAATTTCTGGTTTCCCATCCAATTGTCCAAGTTGCACTTGAACTGGATTAGGGAGGATCTCTGCTTCACATGGATGGGGAGCCTGTTCCATAGACGGGGTAGTCTCTGGGATACATACCTATCTATCCAGCAGGTCCTATTTATATCACAGGCAAGGTTTAAGTCTTTAGAATGGGTAATTCTGGTACTGTTTGTTTTGTGGATATGTAGGAGGTCCATCAGAGTGACATACTCTTGGAAGGCATTGTTTAATATTTCTGTCACTATTTTTATTAATCACATTTTTAGCATTGAGATTCTTCAGTCTGTTGTTAGCACCCCAGTGGTGATTCCCTGTCATAAAACTTTAAACAGAACCAGAAAAGGCCTTAGCAACCAAGCAGAGGTCACTTCTAAGTACTTTAGAAGAAAAGGAATGCAATGACGATTCTAGAAACATTACCAAATAGTTCAGGTTTTACACTCTTATAGTTTTTATAGTAAGGAACTATATATACCCTCTCGAGTTGTTTTAGGTGGCTAGTTCAATGTTACAAAAATACACAAAATGTATTCAATAATGGGTCAGATAAATCATGCATAAAGTGGTAAAATGTTCTCCCTGGAGTGTGTACCCATGCCCTTTAGAATTAGACCAGTTACATACTATGTTTTTTCTGACTTTTGTAGATATACAATGGTCAAAGTTTAAATTGTTGTCTACCACTGTCAAAGATCTTTAATTTTGGTGCTACTTTATCATGAATTAACCTTTTATTTTTTAATGACAGTGTATATTCATTTTGTCAAGTTTCATGATGCTACATTTAATTACTTTAAAGATGATGTCAATACTGATGCAACAGATGTGTATTTCCTGTAGACTGTCTATGTTTGCATATTTTATTAAAGTTAAGATCGGGTCTTTGTAAAAATTCATAAACATTTTTTCTTCACACTTTTTAGACCATCTCATGCATTTTTGTTATGGCCAATATTGCCATTTTCTGCCGTGGTAAACTGGATATTTAAATGAAGACATGTTGGCAATGATTGTTTGCCACTACAATGTGTACTAAAGATTCTAAAAGATTTTGTGCAGTATTATTTGGCAGGAATATATTACATTATGCTGGGATGAGATATGCTATTGTGTTATTATGTCACTTTTTTTAGCTACTTCTAGTCTTGTGATCTGATGAGCTTTGAAATCACCAGATATCAAGAATTTTAATTTGGTCTGTCATTGTGCACAAAGCACCTGTATACTTCTGCCATTTCAAACCTGGGAATGTTATTGAAGAGCAGGAGATGGATCTTGACTCTGTTTGTGTTTAAAAAATGACTGATTTATGATGCAGTACATCTTCATTCTGCGTGTTTTTGTTGTTATTGTCAACAGGCCGGTATCTAGATGATACAATTTAAGATTTATTTATTACAACAGCAAAGGATTTTCAGAGCTATGTTTCGGGATAATAGGCACTATTAACTTACACTCTCAGCGTTGTCTATTTCACTATCTTTGAATTTTATAGGATCACAGGAGGTTACTAGGCTATTAGCCCTATGGCCTCAACAAGCCTAACCATGTTATACCCTTGTTCCCCCATGGACCAAGATATATAGTCTATGTTTGCTCGTGAATCTAAAATCAACACCGGTTGCCCCTGTCAAAGAGGAACACATGAAACCCCCACTGTAAATTTGCTGTTTCCCATCCACTTGTCCAACTTACACTTAAATAGGGTCATTGAGAAGCTCTGTTTTATATGAGTTGGGAGTTTGTTCAAGAGGAGTGGCAACCTCTGGGAGATATATCTGTCCCTCCAGCATGTCCTGTTAATATCGCAGGCTGAGTGAGGTACACACAGAAAGGAGCATTGTACTCTATTATTGGTCTGATCAGAGCAGAGTACAGGGAAGTTATAATCTCCTTAGCTTTGGATGCTATACCCTTGCGTATGAAGTAAGAAACATAGAAGACCTCCCTTACTACTGTGGACACCTGATGATCAAAGTTAAGGCTGCTATCAACTTGTGTTCCTAAATGACCTCTCAACCAATCGGGGACAAATTTCAACAGAATCAGGGACAAGTCAAGAAAAAATCAGGGACAATCAGGGACACTTTTAAAATATTAGTGCTATAAACTTGAAACATTGACAGAATCAGAGTATATGAATGAATACACATTTTCTGAAGTAAAATAACTCTATAACTCTTAATTATTGTCTTTATTCATTAAGTGTAATTCACCACCTTTCCTCCAAAAGTCACTAGTTTTAGGAGGGATTAAGAGGGACAGAGCTAAAATTTGAGTAAAAATCAGGGACGTCCCTGAAAATCAGGGACAGTTGAGAGGGCCGCCGGTTTGAACTTATGGGGGTATTATTACTGTTGTAATTAACAGGTGGCCGTGGCTTTGATACCAATCATTTGTCTGTGTAAGCCCATTTTGTAGTATGTTGACATCTTTTGGGGATTCGATGACTGTACCCAGTTTGCAGTCATCAGCAAATTCGGTAAGCCATAGGCTATCTATTTTCATCTGGACCTCTGAAAAATAGATACCAAACAGTAGGGGGTCTAGCACAGATTCTTGTGGAACACCACTGGTAACAGTTCTGCTAGTAGAAGTTGCATCCCCAATTTTGACTGTATGTGTTCTGTTTGTGAGCCAGTTGGCAACTCATCTAGTGATATAAGGGTTAATCCTCAGCTGGGTGAGTTTCTCAATGATGCCTGAGTGAGGGAGGGATTGTCCAAAAAAGCACAGAAGTCCACAAACTGCAGAAAAACAAAGTCAGCACTCCTGGAACCACACACTTCAGCAAATCAAGTAAATCCTTGCAGTAAATGGCCACAAAACACTTTGGGAGCAGTAAAAATGCTTTTTATTAAACCAAAATAACAAAGAGATAAACAATGAAGTTGAGAAGGTTCTTGACAAAAGTGCTTATCTATTTGTTATTTTGATTTAATAAAAAGTGTTTTTACCACTCCCAAAGTGTTTTGCGGCCATTTACCACAAGGATTTACTTGAGTTGCTGAAGTGTGTGGTTCCAGGAGTCCTGAGTGAGGGATTGTGTCAAAGGTCTTGGCTACGTCAAGATAGACGGTGTGAACTTTTTGCCTTCATCCAGGGTCTTGGTGACATTCTTGAAGAAGTCCACCAGGTTTAGCAGGCAAGATCTGCCCTTAACAAAGCCAAACTGGGTCAGGTCAAGAATTTGAAGGTCACCTATATCCTTGTTGATAAGGTCCATGATGATTCTCTTCATGACCTTGCAGATAAGGCTAGTTAGGCTCATGGGTCTATAATTCCTGGGGTCGGTTGAGGGACCCCCTTTGCGTAAGGGGATTATGGCTGCTGTTTTTCACTCAGCTGGGACAAAGCCAGTACTTATACTGAGATTGCAGAGCATGCTCAGTGGTTCTACTAAAAAGAAGTTATGTACTTACCATAACATTCCATGTGAGTTGTTCATCTCTCCTTCATTCTTACAGATGGGTTCGGAGCCGATCCTCCGAGTTGGCCTTCTACAAAGTTCAAGGTCTTTAGATAGCTCGAGGCCAAGTCCCTATCCCATGATGCACCTAGAGATCTTGTTTGCTGTATATAATAATACCATATGTCATTCTATCACTCCATAAGAGAAAGCTATAGAAGGGTTGAGCAACCAGGAAGAATCCAGCATCTCGGTCTTCGAAAAGCCCAGGAGGGGGTAGGAGGGTAGAAAGTAAGAATGAAGGCGCGATGAGCAACTCACATGGAACATTATGGTAAGTACATAACTTCTTTATGTGAAGTTGTTCTATCTCGCCATTCATTCTTACATATGTATAGCGTCCCAAGCACCATCTATCTTGGGAGGCTCATGGGAGTATGTTTTTCAGGACAGTGGATCCAAAGGAGGCCCTGTCCCTGGAGGCCCTGTCAACTTTGTAATGAGTGATAAAGGTATGAGGTGTAGACCAAGTGGCTGCTGCACAAATGTTGTCAATAGGAAGTCTGGCAGAAAAGGCAGAGGATGTAGACACTGCTCTGGTGGAGTGAGCTTTACTTTTATGTTGTAAGGGCATATTAGCAGCTGAATAAGCAAATGTGATACAATCAGATAACCACTTGGACAGAGTTGTTTTGGCCACTGGCATACCTTTCCTGGAGTCTGAAAAGGAGATCAAAAGTTTTTCAGATTTCCTAAAATCTTTTGTTCTATCCAAGTAAAATCTGAGCTGTCTATGAACATCAAGTTTGTGCAGCATATGTTCTAAATTGTTGGAGTGATTGGGGAAGAAAACTGGCAAATCAATAATTTGATTAAGATTAGCTTCAGTGCAAACTTTAGGCAAAAAGGAGGGGTTAGTTCGAAGTGAAACTCTGTCAGCATGGAAAATCAAATAAGGAGGCTTAATGGATAAGGCTTGGAGCTCTAACACTGTGCGGGCAGAAGTGATAGCTACTAAAAAGATAGCCTTCCATGACAAAAATTTGAGGTCACATGAGGAGGCTGGTTCGAATGGAGGAAGGATAATGCGAGAAAGCATAACATTTAGATTCCATGGGGAATAGGGAGATTTTACAGGTGGTCTGAGATGAAAGGTCCCTTTAAGAAAGGCTTTGGATAGTTTGTGTGACATAATGTTCAATCCTTCAAATCCAAGATGAAAATTAGAAATGGCAGCAAGTTGAACATGAACTGTTGCTGCTGCAGCTCCTTTGTTAAAATTCATAGTCAACAACTCTAAAATGGAGGCCGTAGGGACTTTTTAGAGATCAATATTGTTTTGATAGGACCATATAGAAAATTATTTCCATTTGCTAAGGTATAGCTTCCTCATAGAGGATTTATGAGAGGATAAGAGAATTTGCTTCATCTCATTAGAAGGGTTATGGAACCTGGCTATGATGGGAATTGGAGCAGCTAAGCTGTCAGCTTCAGGGACTGCAGAGAGGGATGAAGTTCCCCCAATGAGTGCATCAGAAGATCTGAAACTGGGTCCAGAATCCAAGGGTCCTCCAAAAGATAAAGTCGAAGGAAAGGGAACCAAATCTGAAGAGGCCAATGAGGGGCTATTAAAATGATGGTCCTTCCCAGGGCTTTTGCTTTCTGTAGTACCTTGGGTATCAACGGTATTGGTGGAAATGCATAGAGGAGACCCGGGGCCAATCTTGAATGAGTGCATCCCTTGGGGCTTCTGCCAGAGGGGAATCAGGGCAAAGTAGCTTCTGCATTTCATGTTCATGTGACTGGCAAAAAGGTTGCAGCAAGGCTGGCCTCACCTGCGGAATATCCTGTCCACTATTTCTTTCTTGAGGGACCACTTGTGGGGGCAACAAAATTGCTCTGCTCAGCTTGTCTGCTATCATGCTGGATTTTCCCGGGATGTGCATTGTTAACAGAAAGAGCTGGGTGGATATAGCCCATTGCCATACTCTTACGGGCTCGCAACAAAGGGGATATGACCTGCTTCCTCCTTGTTTGTTCTATACCAGATCACTGACATGTTGTCTGTTTGAATCGCAATTGTCCCTAGAGGAAGAGAATCCTGGAAGTACTGGAATGCTAAAAGTACTGCTCTCATCTCTAGGACATTGATATGCAGGTGTGTCTCTTGATTGGTCCATGTGCCTTGGTCTGTTCTTCCCTGAAAATGCCCCCTCACCCTATCAGGGAAGTGTCCATGGTCACTGTGGCTGCTGGTGGGGGTAGAAAAAGGGATGACCTATTGTGACATAAAGAGAGGTCAACCACCACTGAAGATCCTTTTTGCAAGAGTTCATGATCATTATAAGGTGAGACATGGGGAGCTCTTGGTAAGACCATTGAGGGAACAACAGCCATTGCAGAATCCACATGTGCATGCAACCCAGCGGTATGGCCAGAATTGCAGCTGCCATCATGCCTAACAATTTTAGTACCTCTAATGCTGGATCCTTGTTTTTGGATATCAGATTGCGGACCTGCTGACAGAGTAGTAAGACTCTTTCTACTGGAAGTCTCAGTGTGGTGGTGGTGGTGTCCAATTCTGCTCTGATAAAAATGGTATGTTGCGATGGCGACAATGCAGATTTTTTTGAGTTTATTGTAATGCCCAGCTGGCTACAGAGTGACAGAGTGTTGTACCTGGCTTGAATGAGTTGATGCCTGGTGGTGGTGGTGAGGAGCCAATCGTCTAGGTATGGAAGCACCTGGAATCCTAAACATCTCAAGTGAGCCATGACCACTGCCATACATTTGGTGAACACTCTGGGGGCTGTAGTGAGACCAAAGGACAAGGCTCAAAACTGGTAATGATTGGCTTCCAGACAGAAGCGCAGATGATCCCTGGATGGTCTGGCCATTTTTATGTGGTAGTACGCATCCTGGAGATCTATAGAGCACATCCAATGGTCTTTCCCTAAAAAGGGAAGTATCGACTGAAGTGTGACCATCCGAAAGTTCTCTTTCTTGACAGATTTTTTTAGCCTGCTGAGGTCCACTATAGGTTTCCAGTCCCCTGTCATTTTTGGAACTAAAAAGAATCTTGAGTAAGTTCCGGATCCTGTCTGGTCTGCTGGGACTGGTTGGATGACTCTTTTTCTTAGCAATGTTTGTACCTCTACTGTTGCCTGTTCCCTGTAACTGGGTGGAATGTCTGGGATTTTTTTGGTTAGTGTAGGGGGTGTGGTGAAAGGAGTAAAATATCCTCTGGAAATGATACTTTGTACCCAGTTGTCATTTGTTATTTTGAGCCAGGCATCTGGATACAAAGATAAGCGACCCTCGACTGCCTCCAGAGTAGGACAGTCAGGCTTCCTTTCAGGAGCATTGGTAGAGCTTCCCAAAGAAGTGATCTCTGTCGCCCTGGTTTTGTGGAACCCCTCTGCCGCGAGGGTGGTGTCTTCCATTATTGCCTCCTCTCTGCCCTTGGAGGGGGGTTCACCACATGTGTCCTGAAAGGGTCCTTGGGCTTTTCAGAACAACATCTTTCCTCCTTTTGACTCTTGGGGTAGGATCTGGTAGGGGTGGAAAAACAGACTCCAATGGCAGACAGTGTCTTTCTTTCCTGCTCACACCTGGTCAGCGTTTCCTTAACTTTGGGCCCAAAAAGGGATGAGACATCAAAAGGTGTATTTACAAAGGATGACTTGAAGGGCTCCGTGAAGGAACACAAGAGCATCCAGGAGTGTCTCCTAAGAGCAATTCCTGTACCCACTGCCCTGCTCATTCCATTCACTGCATACGAAATGAGGAGCATGGACAAGTTAACTATGGAGTTGAGGGTAGCAAGCTGGGAGGCAACTTTATCTGAAGCTCCTGCAGTTACTGTACCCTGAAGAGTATCTCCCATCTCTTTAAGGAGATCGCTTTGCAGTCTCGTAAAATGGGCTAGATGGTTGAGCGAACACAGTGCAAAAGTCACTGAACTGTAAGTGTGCTTCCCATATCTATCCATGATCCTAGAATCTCTGTTAGGAGGATGGATAGAAGAGGAAGTTTCTGAAATTTCCTTTTTGGTGGCTGCCGCCACCACCATGCCATCAACTGGCACACCCTTGGTCAGAAAAGATTTGTCTTGGAGAACAGAGATAAATTTATTAGGCCTCCTAGGGACAGGCTCCTTGGTGTCCAGGGACTCCCATGCCCTTCATGAGACTAGCTGCATAAGCTTATCGAAGGGTGGAGACACCCAAGAGGTGGAGGGCTGAGACCTGAAAGCCTTCAGGAGAACCAACTCGTCTTCAGTAGGGTTGGTGGATTGCCAGTCGCCCCTCTGCCTAAGGATTTCTAGTATCTCAGCAAATGAATATCCTCAGAGGGGGGCCATGGGGACCCTTCTGATTCATCCAAGTTGGTATCAGATGTCACGGACTCTGTGGGGAGTCTAAATGTTTCCTCTTACAAACTCTCTTCCTGGGAACCTCATCAGTGGGAGCTTCTGGTGAGGTCTCGGAAGAGCTTGGGCCACCCAATGGGGCTTCCTGAGGCTCTGTGTCTCTATGCTTGCCAAGGATCTGTGAAGCGGAAGCAGACACAAGCACTTTAGGGGAGGAAGAAGCCAGACCTGATGTCGAAGATGTCTTAGGAGACATAACTCTCTTCATGGCTTCGAAGGCACCTCTGCTGCAATGCGAAGGGACCGATGGATCCAAGGAAACCATCGATACCCCCAGCATCGGAACAGTGGGCTCCAAGCCAGAGGTAGGAGTTGACCTCATCTGAGCCAAAGCCCTGAGAGGCAGAGTCAGAACCGACAAGCCGTTCCGACTATCCTCCCGGACCCGACCAGAGAGTGTCGGCTCCTAGATTCCTCAATCGGCCCCTAGGACATCAGAGTAAACAGAACCAAATACACTGGAACAGGCATCGGCTCTGAAGGCTCCATGATCAACAAGTCCAACTCCTCTGGCTCCGAAGGACTGGTATAGCTCGGAGGAGGAAGAGTAGTAGCTGGCAAAAAGGTCTTCGGCTCCGAAGCCGCTTGGTTCGGAGCCGATAAAAATTTAGCAAAGGCCAGTGCCTGTAAAAGCTTCTGCACCACACGATCCACATCCAAATCAGAAAGGCTAATGGAAGACTGAGATGAATGGATCAAAGGTAGTACTGAATGTAAAAGTGGAGATTTTGGTATTTTGGATAACGGTTCCAAAACCGGGGACCAGCTCCGAAAAGATAAGACAGTTGGCTCCGAGGTCAGTAGAAGTCTTGGAAGACTTTGAGGACTTTCTGGATCCATCTTAGTCACTCAAAGCCTCCTGGAAAGAAGGTTTCAGTAAACCCCTGTCAATCAGTTTTCTCTTTCTCTCCTGGAGAACCATAGAAAAAAAGAAATGGCATATGGAGCAGCTTTCTTGGAGATGTAAAGCTCCTAAACAATAAACGCAGTTTACAAGACTGTCTGTGACAGACATTTTCTGCCCACATTTAGGGCATTTTTTAAACCCTGTCTTGGGATGTTGGTCCTTATAGTTAGCCATTTGAATAAGCACAATGTTATTAGGGTGCTGAAAAAAAATAGACACGCCCAACAACAATTAAAATATAACAACAAGCCTTCTTAAAAATACAGGCTAAATATAAATAGCACAAGCCCTTCAAACTATGTGCTAAAAGGTCAGACACACACAAAATATTTATCTAAGCAGAAGGTAGATAGAAATATCAAAGTTGTGACAGAATGTCACTATGTAAATACAAACAACAATACCATATACTACAGCTAACACACTAAATAAACTTTAGCTCTAAATATTTTCATGCTGTGACAACAGGTCACTCTCTAAGCACACACACTTAAATCTAAACTAGTACTAAGGAAAATTGACAGAAAGGTCACTATGTAAACACTATTTAAACACTATAATATAAAGCAGGCCTAAGAACAAAACGAGGCCAAATAGTAATCTATGAAAGAGGCACACCAAGGGAAGAGAAACTACACAGTAAAGCTTTAAGAGCTTAACTAAGTATCTAAAACTACTATTTAGAAGAAATTTATCAATAAATTGAAAAATATTTGAAAAATAAGGTTTTTACTGGCCCGAGCTAGCGAGAACCTCTGATCTGTTGCAGCTGCAAACTAGATCTGAGGTAACTCTAGGTGCATCATGGGATAGAGACTTGGCCTCGAGCTATCTGAAGACCTCGAGCTTTGTAGTAGGCCGACTTGGAGCCGAGGATCGGCTCCAAACCCATCTGTAAGAATGAACGGCGAGATAGAACAACTTCACATCTCCTGTTTTAGACTGTTTAATAAGCAGCCTGGGATGTTGTCCAGTCCCATACAGGCTGTGCGTTTGGCCTTGGAGAGTACAGCTATGACCTGCTCTCTGGAGATACTAGGCAGAGGACTGGTGAAAGGTATATTATGGGGTATGATTGGTGGGGACAGGAGAGGTGAAGTTTTCATCAAACCTGCCAGCTAGCAGGTTGGCAATATCCTCATGTTCAATATGAGTGGTACTGTCCACTACTAGTTTGGCACAAAGATGAGCCTTCCCTTCTAAATTTTGGATGTAGCTAAAGAATGGTTTGTGATTTTTCTTGGCTAGGGATGCTAATTTAGTTTTGTAATTAGCTTTAAAGGACTTTACAATATGTCTAATCTGCTTGTTTATGCTTTGGAGGGAGTTCTTCTGCTGGGACCGTTACCTCTTGTTTTTTGACAGCAATTTCTTTCTCTAATTCTATAACAGATTTATGCTGTATGTCCACCAGTGTGGCTTATTTTTTGAGAGGATCATGATTTGATCCATTCTGGTACAGCTGAGTCTGTACATTTAAATAGGTGTTTGTACAGGGCATTTGTTGTGCACCTCAGTATAGGGGTCATTGTTGTCAGTGTTGGTGGGGGATTGAAACTATTGATGCCATCACTTAATAGGCTATAGTTTGCTTGGGTGAAATTTTTTTAACCTTTTTGCTCCTGAGGGTGGTTCAGGTACGATACTTACTTCGAACGAAACTGATTTATGATTGGACTTTACCAGGGAGGGTCCTACACATGGGGTGGTACAGTGATACCCCATGTTGGAGAGCGCTGTGTCATGGATGTTAGCACCTTGTGGGGGTGCTGACTATCTGCTCCAGAGCGTTTGTGTTAGCAAACTCCAGGAACCTGTGGGCAAGCACATTTGTGCTCATATATGTTACCCAGTCGATGGAAGGATAGTTAAAGTCACCCGTGACCAGGGTATTTGGCTGTACTGTGAGTGACTCAAGTAGGTCAAAGTCAAAGTAAAAGTAAACTTTATTGTCATACAGATCAACACAGAGGAAAAACTGTGTATCACTGCACAAAATTTCGATACTCAGGCTCATAACATATGAATGACAGCTTACAGAAGGAAGACAGATTAAATTAATGAAATAATTTAAATTAAATAAAAATAAAAATAAATAAAATACAAAAAAGTAAATAAAGTAAAACAAATCTGAAAGGTCTATTTACATTAGAAACACAACAAAAACAACAGCAGGAACAGACTCAGTAGAAATATAAGGATCTGCAAAAAAAAAGTACTGTAATAAATAAGAGAGGCACACATGTAAACTTACCCACCACCGATATATATCATAAAGTTACAGTTCACAGTTTTCCTAGTACAGATAGAGATATGTAAAGGGAGTCATTCAGAGAGTTTATGTAAACAACAATGACATATTGCACACAAATAATGTTTTATCCATGTAGCGCGTTAGGCTATAGGTTTCTTATTCAGTAGTCTGATAGCACGTGGGAAGAAGCTATTTTGGAATCTGGATGTCCTGCATCTAATGCTTCTATAGCACTTCCTTGTTGGCAGGAGTTTGAACAGCACATGAGCAAAATGGTGTATATGCTTTAATAGTTTTTGGATTCTGCTATAGCATCTGTTTGAATATATATCCTGTAGCGATTGAAGGTTGGAGCCAGTGATTTTTGTGGCCTGTTTAACAATCTTATCCAGTGCCTTCCGGTCAGCTTGAGAGCAGGTATTGTGTCAGACAACAAATATTGTTTGTCAGTATACTCTCAATTGGAGGGGCGGCCACGGTGATGGCAGTGGTTAGCATTGTCGCCTCACAGCAGGAGGTTCCCTGGTTCAAACCTCGGCTAGGGTCCCTTCTGTGCGGAGTCTGCATATCCTCCCTGTGGTCACGTGGGTTTCCTCTGGGTGCTCCGGTTTCCTCCCACATCCCAAAGACATGCTGTAGGTGGATTGGACACTCCAAATTGGCCCTAGGTGTGTGCACGTGTGTGTGCCTTCCGTGGAAGGTTGGGCACCGGGCTGGCAAGCCGACACTGTAAAACTCCACTGCCAATCATGAGCGGACAGGTGATCCACTGTGGCGACCCCTAACCAGGAAAATCTGGAAGAAGAAGAACAAGTATACTCTCAATTGTCCCTCTGAAGAAGATGAGTAAAATCTGTGGGGAAGGTTAGCTCTACGAAGTCTCCTAAGGAAATGGAGACATTGCTGAGCTTTCTTTATAAGGTAGGAAGTGTTTGTGGCCCAATTTAGGTCTTGTGAGATATGTACCCATAGAAATTTGGTGCTATTTACTCTTTCTGCTGTAGCACCACTGATGATGATAGGGGTGTGTGGCTTTTTCTTCTTCCTAAAATCGATGATGATTTCCTTGTTTTTTTCCCCAACATTTAGTGCTAAGTTGTTGTCAGTGCAGCAATGAATGAGTTGGTTCACATCCTCCCTGTAGGCCCCTCATCTTCCTTCTTGATAATGCC
The DNA here is from genome assembly GCF_019279795.1 of Protopterus annectens. Taxonomy (NCBI): domain Eukaryota; kingdom Metazoa; phylum Chordata; order Ceratodontiformes; family Protopteridae; genus Protopterus; species Protopterus annectens. The sequence goes on along the minus strand of NC_056751.1, from coordinate 700,243,873 downwards.
GATTACTGTGGTCTTGTCTACAGATTTGATGATTTTGTTTGACTGATGCATAGCTGTGCAATCATGTGTTAGAATTGTGAAAAGAAGTGGACTGAGTATGCAACCTTGTGGGACCTCGGTGTTTAGGATGATGTTGTTTGAGTGATGCTTTCCAGCTCAAACTATTTGTGGCCTTTCAGTTAGGAAGTCGAGGATCCACTTGCATATTGTGTTTTCTAAGCCCAGTTTACTCAGCTTAGACAGCAGTTGTTGTGGAATAACCATATTGAAGGCCGAGCTGAAGTCTATGAACAGCATGCATACGTAACAGTCCTTATTTTCCATGTGGTCCAACATGTGAAGTGTTAAGGCTATGGCATCTGCAATAGAACAACTTGGTCTGTATGTGAATTGTAAGGGATCAAATGTAGCAGGTAGGCAGGACGTTATATGATTCTTGACCATTTTTCCGAAACACTTCATCACTACTGAGGTAAGTGCAGTTGGCTGATAATCATTTAATGATGCTGGACATGGTTTCTTGGGCAGAGAGATGATGTTGGTGGTCTTTAAGCATTTGGGCACTTTTTCCTGGCTGAGGGATATATTGAAAATGTATGTGAAGACTGGTACCAGCTGATCAGCACAGTTTTTAAGTTGTTTTCCCAGGATCCTATCCGGACCAGCTGCTTTCCCCAGATGAACCCTATGCAGGTTCTTGTGTACTTCCTCCAGGCTGGGCATAGCGATGTGGCATCTTCATTTGTGGATAGTCCCTCTGGTGAGGTTCTACTTGATTCTGCTGAAGTAGATGTTTAGCTTGTTTAAAAAGTCTGGGTTATCATCACATCACATGGATGGTGGCTGATACCAGCTCTGTTGCCCCTTTTCCTAGGTCTGTCACATCCTCTATGCTTTCAACTTTGATTTTTGTTGTTTATTTGAGAGACTAAAACAGCTACAGCAGTCTGGGTGAATCTTCAGCAGAATTTCCCATTCATTTAGTGATTCAGGCCCCACAGGGCTTGCAGACATCAGCTTTGCAAACCACTCACACAGTGATTCAGATTCCAGAAGATTCAGCAGAGCAAAATGACCATAACACTTTCCCAAATTCAAAAATTTAGTAAAATTAGTAAGTTCAGGCAAATCCACTGTAGAAAATGAGCTAACGTGTGTAGTGTATGTGCGAGCCAGAGTGGCCGCAGCCATACAGAGCGCCACCATTTTTTGCCAGTCCAGGTAGGCTGTGTGGTTTTCGTGGTTCACGGTGGGGGACCTATAATGCACAATGACGTGGAGGGGCGGGGGTCTTTCCTACAGTTAGTTGGACTTAGAGTAACTTTAGGGAGTTGTACTGTTTAACCAGTCTTGAGGTGTATTTGTCTTTAATGACCCATGTGAGAGGACCCCCCTGGTAAAGTCCGATTAACCAGTCTTGAGGTGTATTTGTCTTTAATGAAGATGGATACTCCTCCTCCCTTGTTTTTTTCACATTCGTTTTGTGGTCTGAATGTGTGGCAGGCATTATAGTCCTATATGGCTGGGGTACTCTCTGAGGTCTTGACCATGTCTCTGTGACTGCTCAGACATCAGCATCTTCCAAGGTGAGAATTGCTTCCAGTGAGTGCAGTTTCTGATTTAGACTCCTAGCATTAAACAGCATAACCCTGAGTTTGTTTCTGGAGGATATTTTTATGTCGGGAATGTTGTTCTTATGACATTGCCTAAAAAAGGCACTATGGGGGAGGCAAGTACCTTTACCAGCGGCCTAAAGTCTAGAGATGACAGGTGAAGACTATCTCTGGCAAAGCAGTGTGGTCTGTCAACCATATCATAACGAAAACCAGCTGAATCAAAGTCTAATAGAAAAAACACCACAGTTGAGCAAAGAAACACCTTTATATAACACACAAAGCTTTCAGGTTCAACACCCTTTCTCAATGCTTCATACAGGTCTATTAAAAACAATTCTTTAAATAGGAGCCTAATACAATCACATGACTAGCAGCCCAAAAGTCATATGATCAGAAATGCATTCTCAACAAGTAAAAATACATATATAAATACATATAAAAATTCATATATAAGAAATCTCATAACAAAATCTCAAATAGAATTTCAAACAGTTATAAAAATATATACATATTTTCTTAAAAAACTTTTAAGACATCAAATTCAGCATGTTATTTCAGTTTTGTACGCTGTATTCTAAGTAGTATTGGCTTCAAGGAAACAGCAGAATTCAGGCCAGGTAAAACATCAGCTGACAATCTAATAATCCACTCAAACTCTCTTATTTCAAGTGCATTCCCTAAATCTCCACCTCTATCAGATACATAAATATTATCAATGACCCTAAATTTAAAACTATGATTCAAGCCGTAGGCTTTTATGTGTTTAAATAAAGCATTATTCTCACATTCTCTTCTTATCTCAGACTTGTGTTCTATTATACGTTCCTTCAATTTTCTATTTGTTTTCCCTGCATAGAAAGAGGAACAAGCAGTGCAGGTCGCTAGGTAAACAACATTACTAGTTGCACAAGTAGCTGATACATGAAATACAAAGATCCTATTTGTTGATGGATGTGTAAAGGAACTATTACTAAGTGTATTATTAATATCATTAGGCATAATGTCACCACAACAACTACAGTTGTAGCAACAAAACGTACCCTTCCTTGCCAAACTAGATGGTTTTTCTATATCACTTCTAAAATCTTTATAACATAACATATTTTTTAAAATTGTGGCTTATTACCTATAATTGTCTTAATATCTTCAGATGCCATTAGTACCATCCAATATTTATTAATTATATTTCTAACTATATAAGTCATAGTATTATAAGAGGTGACATATCTCAATTTAGCATCCCCTAACATAATGTGGTCATTATTAACTCTAGATTCCCTGCGTGATAAAAATATAGGTTCATATGTAGTATATCTGTTTTTTACTACCTCATTCATCACATCAGTTATAAGATCAGATGCATATCCACTACTTCTAAAATCCTTACATGTATCTTCTATCTGGTTAAAAAAATGTTGATCTTCAGTATTTAGTCTGCTTACTCTAGCTAATTGTGACTTTACCACACCTTTAAACACATTTGGAGAATGCATACTAGAACCATGCAGATATCTACCTGCACTAACCTCTTTTTTATGTGTACCCGTGACTAAGGTACCTCCCTGAATACTTATATTAACATCTAAAAAACTTATTAAACTGTTAGAAAATTCCATCTTAAACTTCAAGAAGGTTGTAGAATCATTCAAGTATGACACAAAATTAGATAATTCAAAAGCAGAACCTTTCCAAACAAAAAAACAATCATCTACAAATCTTTGATAAAAACATACGTTTTGATTCAAAAAACTAATACCATTAAATATATATGCCCTCTCCCACTGATACAGTACCAAATTTGCATATGTATTTGCCACGGGCGTACCCATTGCAACACCAGTTAACTGTAAATAATATTGTTTATTAAACAAAAAAACATTATTACATAATACTACATCTAATAAAGTGCAGAGATTCTCAATATGTCTTGTTGTAAAGGTGGAATATTGAACTAGAATTTCACGTATAGAGTTAATCCCAAAATAATTCGGAATAACTGTAAAGAGTGAAGAAATATCCATTGTTACTAAAAACAAATTATTTTTAGCCATATCAAACTTCCCTGAATTCTGATACCATTGCTTCAATTTCACTAAAAAATCAGTAGTATCCTTCAGAACAGTTTCACAATGAACCAATAAAGGTTGCAACTGTTTCTGTAGATATATAGAAATGGGCTCCGTTATCCAACCATTACCCGAAACTATGGGTCTCATTGGTGGATCAACTTGGGATTTATGAATTTTTGGAATCCCATATAACTGAGGTATCATAGGACAAGGAACAGTAAGAAAATGAAACAAATCTAAATTTATGTCGCCAGACAACTGTAACTCATAAATACACATATTAATATAACTAATACATTTCTTTACCTCAACAGGTGATATCAACTTGAATGCTGTAGTGTCAGATAATAAATTCAAAACAGATGTTATATATTTAGCCCTATCCATTATCACAGTGACTCCCCCCTTATCAGCCTGTTTAATCACTATATTAGAATTTTGTTTTAAATCCTTTAAAGCTATAAATTCAGAGTACGTAAGGTTGAATCTCTTACTAACTTTTTTATTTGTATATGCGTATCTTAAATCTTTTTCACATAAACTGTAAAATGCTGTCAGTATTGGTATATTACTTGGAATAAAAGTACTACGCCTTTTACATTCAGATATTGCATATACATCATTCTTAAATATTAATTTCAAACCTATACCTCTTATAAATTGTTTAATGTCCGTTAGGGCACTGACAATGTCATCACTAGCCGAAGGTATGAAGCCAAGGCCCTTTTGCAGAAGTGTATAGTGCGCCATTTGTAACTCACAGTTAGATAAATTTAAGGTACTTGCCACTATCTTCGGACTACCTTCATTTGTTTTTGCAGACTGTTATTCTTCCGTTTGTTAAGAAATGATGTCTCTCTCGTTGCTGTTCTCCCACTCGATGCCGAACGCTCTTTTACCCTCTCAGCTTGCTGCAGCTGAAAAGGTTTATGAAAAAAATTTATCATTGACTGGTGCAATCTCCTTCCTTCATCATTCTTATCATTTTTATTTTCAAGATCACCTGTAGTTTCAGCGACCAACGTACGCGTAGCCACATCAGTCCCTTCAGCCTGCGAAGCAGTCGCAGCAGTAGAAGAAGGCGTGGTTACAATAGCATCATCAGTCTGTATTGCCATTACCATTTCACGCATAATTAACTTTGAATTTACAGCCAACGGTTCAGAAAAGTCATCCAAAGTGTCCAAAGGCACTTTTTGATTTGTAGGGACATTACTATTAGTAGAATTAGATACCTTTGGTTTTTTATGCACCAACATGTCATCTTTTGGCCAAGAGAAGATGTTACCCTTCTGAAAGTCCCCCATATCCCTCAGCAATTTCCGTTTTTTAACGGCTTCTAGGCGGTCATCAAGCACATGGAGTCTATCCATCATCTGCTGATAGACTCATATCATTTTTTTAAAACAGGGCATTAACATTAGCTCATCCTCCATGATAACTATTTCAGTTTTTAAGTCATTCTCTATAGTTGAGAAATAGTTGTTCATCAACACCATATAGTCATGACTTAGTTTAAGATTTAAACATTGCCAACGTTTCAACAGGTCGGGATATATATTCCCATATGAGGGCATCTTTAAGACTCTTAGCCCACGAGGGACTATGCCCTTTTCTAAGTAAGCTGTAAAGCTAAAACGCTGCCATTGCAAGCGTTTATAATCACCCACCTTCCTCTCCAATAGATATAATTTACACTCAAAATCTTTAGTATTTGGCGAGGACGCTGATGGTACTACTTCACAGTCAATGGTTAATGTAGATGTAAACTGCAACTTCATTTTCAAATAAAGATTTCAGACGATTGATGGTATCCATCTGGGCTGCAACAGGCTCATAAAGTTTGTCCCAACTACACAGCACAAGATATGTTAACAAAAACCAGCTGAATCAAAGTCTAATAGAAAAAACACCACAGTTGAGCAAAGAAACACCTTTATATAACACACAAAGCTTTCAGGTTCAACACCCTTTCTCAATGCTTCATACAGGTCTATTAAAAACAATTCTTTAAATAGGAGCCTAATACAATCACATGACTAGCAGTCCAAAAGTCATATGATCAGAAATGCATTCTCAGCAAGTAAAAATACATATATAAATACATATAAAAATTCATATATAAGAAATCTCATAACAAAATCTCAAATAGAATTTCAAACAGTTATAAAAATATATACATATTTTCTTAAAAAATATATACATATTTTCTTAAAAAACTTTTAAGACATCAAATTCAGCATGTTATACTCTCTTATTTCTATGTAGGGAAAACAACTAGAAAATTGAAGGAACGTATAATAGAACACAAGTCTGAGATAAGAAGAGAATGTGAGAATAATGCTTTATTTAAACACATAAAAGCCTCTGGCTTGAATCATAGTTTTAAATTTAGGGTCATTGATAATATTTATGTATCTGATAGAGGTGGAGATTTAGGGAATGCACTTGAAATAAGAGAGTTTGAGTGGATTATTAGATTGTCAGCTGATGTTTTACCTGGCCTGAATTCTGCTGTTTCCTTGAAGCCAATACTACTTAGAATACAGCGTACAAAACTGAAATAACATGCTGAATTTGATGTCTTAAAAGTTTTTTAAGAAAATATGTATATATTTTTATAACTGTTTGAAATTCTATTTGAGATTTTGTTATGAGATTTCTTATATATGAATTTTTATATGTATTTATATATGTATTTTTACTTGTTGAGAATGCATTTCTGATCATATGACTTTTGGGCTGCTAGTCATGTGATTGTATTAGGCTCCTATTTAAAGAATTGATGTTATGTGATCCTATCTCGCCTACATTCTGACTGATGGGTATGCCAAAAGTCTCTTATTGGCTGAGCTTACTATATCCCAGGATGCACCACTACCAGTCCCCAGATCGCTAACTAGCAAAGACGTGGTCTCGAGCTGGCTGAGCTAAGTAGTGTCTTTTCACTAACTTTTTCTGTCAGAAATTTGCTAATTCTTTAACAAAAAGCTGTTTTAACAGCTACTCTGTGCTGTGTGTGTGTTTTGAAAACTTTTGTAGAAAATTTTTTGTGTGTGATTGGTGTTTGTTCCGGTACAGGCTCCCTTCATCCATAGGGCCTTTCCTGTTGGTTAATCCCTTTGAACCTTAGGGGTTCTTGGATTCCTGTATACTTTATTCACTGTTGTATGTCTTCAGTTGGCCTTTATTTTAATTGGCTATCATTGTAAACGGCAAGTTAATCTTGTAGGGTCAGTCTTTCCCAACAAAGTTTTGTCTGTGAGAGAGTACTCAGTTTTTCTTATAATGTCTCAGGCTCCTAGGCCTCTTCAAAAAGTGCACTAAATGTAGTTTTAAAATGTCTATCACGGATGACCACTCTCTCTGTGTATATTGTTTGGGCCAAACATTTGCAGGAGTCCTGCAGCGTGTCGAGGTCCTCCAAGAGAGGAAAAATAAGCTTATATTGAAAGGCCTTATAAAACCCTCTTTTGAAGAAGCTTTAGCATCCTCTCCTTCTCCTGCTAAAACCAGTCCGAGGACTTTGCCACCAGTCTCGACTCTTCTGGCTTTGGAGCCGATGGCTGGGTAAGTCCTCCACCGATGGAAACTAGTTTTGGTATTCCCCCGTTCAGTATCCTCTAGGTCATCGAGGATGTCAGATTCGGACATAGACAGGGTGCTCCAAAGACTGTTCCAGTCCACCCAGTTGGCTTTGGAGCCGATGCCATTCCTCCTCCGCAGGTGCTGTTGGACCTATGCTGTCGGTTTGCAGGACTTCCGTCTGCTATCATGGCCCCAGGATTCTGGGGTCAGACTGGGTCTTTGGCAGTTCCCTGTCCTTAGGCAGCGGAGCCCTGGGGTCTGAGGTTACCCTCCTGAGGGTTCTTGAGTTGTCTTCAAAGGAGCCCCAAGGAAGAGAACACTGATCTTGATGATGCGGAGGGGATGATGTCTCATTCGCAGACATTTTAGAGATCCTCAAACAATGAGGCGGCTGGATATCCAAACCCCTCTGCTGATGAGTCAGTGCTTCTCAAGGCCTTTGGGGCTCAGCCCTCCGCCTCCTGGGTGTCTCTGCCGAGCTCCTGGATTTGGTTTATCCAGATACTGTGGAACCAGTGCCTTAACAAATTTTTGTCTGCCCCACCCGAGAAGGAGTTCTTGACAAAGGCGTGGCTGTAGATGCCATGGTGGTGGCATCTGCTACACAACAGGACGTGGCAGAGCCATCCTCCTAATAAGGAGTCTAGGAGCATGGACGGTCCCTGAATTATTTGGCACATTTTACCAGGCTACAGAGGGATCTGGTCAAGGAGCTGTGAGCAGCTAGCCCAGTCAGTTAGCTCTCAGTTGGCTATCCCATGAGGCTCATTTCAGGAGACAAGCCTGGCTCGAGGCCTTCAAGTCTTCCTTCTTTGATGGGTCCTCTTTGTTTGGACCTAAGGTTAAAGACACTCTTACCGCTGTGAGCAAGAGGGAAAAACTTTATCCCTTATCCCAAGGCTAAAGGAGGAGGGAAGATGTGGTTCGTTTTCCTCAACAGCAGGAAGATTCCCTTCCAGAGGCAGAGGCTCTTCAGCCTCCCACACTTCATGAGGGATTGCCCGGCTGTGCTGCTCGAGCCAGTCGGGTGCCGCCTGGGAGTCTGTCACTCAGGACAGATGGGTGCGGAGGTTACACCATTCCCTTCACAGGACCCACCACCCAGTCCAAAGCTGCTAGAAAAGTCATCCAACGGTCCCCACAGACCAGATCGGATCCAGAAATTACTCAAGGTTCTTTTAGTGCCAAAAGACAGGGGACCTGAGACCAATATTGGATCTCAGCAAACTAAACCAATCCGTCATGAAATCCAAATTCGAATGGTCACTTTACAATCCATTCTCCCATTGTTGGAGAAGGATGTTTGGATGTCAGCCTGGGAGACAGTCATTTCCAATTTTGTGCACTGCCCTTTGGTCTCACCACAGCCCCCAGGGTGTTCACCAAGTGTTTGGCAGTAGTGACTGCTCACCTGAGGAGTCTTGGATTCCAAGTGTTTCCCTATCTGGACAACTGGCTCCTGACTGCCACCACCAGGCATCTACTAATGGACAACCTCAAAGCCACCATCTCCCTGGGTGCTACCCTGGGAATTACATTCAATTGGTCAAAGTCTGTCTTGCTGCCCTCTCATAAGGTTCATAGGAGCAGAGATAGACTCAAAGTTGATTTCAAACTTTACAAGGTCAAGTTCAAGCCCTGCTTTCAAGATCCAAAGCCCCAGCCAGGATGGTCCTGCAACTTTTGGTTCTCCTAGTTCCACTGGCAAGATTGCACATGAGGATTCTTCAGTGGCTGTTATCGACTCAATGGTCCTTTCAGAATCTCCCCCTCAATCACCCCATTATGATTACAAATCTGAATCAGGGAAGACCTTTTGTTATCCCACAGATGCCTCCCAGACAGGGCATTGTCTGGGCAGGTTGGTTCAGGGTTCTAACCTTTCTCCATATCAATGTATTGGAAATGAGGGTTTCTCCCTCAAGGCATTATCGCTATCCACACAGACAACATGTCGGTGGTCTGGTATCTAAACAAACAAGGAGGGACCAGATCTAATATATTGGCAGACAGATTAAGCAGGACGATTCTCTGTGGTCCCTGAATGAAACAGTAGCAGCTCAGGTTTTCAGAAGATGGGGGTTCTTCTCCTTGACTCCCAGGACTACTTTATGCCTTTCCTCCGGTTCCACTTCTCCCCAAAGTCATCCAGAAAGCTTCTCAATTGGGGTCCACAATGATACTAATTGGTATGGTTTCCTACCTGAAGAAACATGCGACAACACCAGTCCCTTCACACTTTGAAATTGACAGCTTGGCTCCTCCATCAGAAATCACACCTTAGACCAGAGGTTTTGAAATTTTTAACATCCTTGTTTAATCAAGGATCTTCAGTCTCTACTATTAAAGTCCAACTAGCAGCTATCTCTAAATTTAATCCATGGATCCACCGTTGATGAGCAGCAGATTATGCAAAACTTTCATTAAAGGTGCTGGGCTGTTAAGACCCTAGTTTATCTTGATTTGGTTTAACATCTTCAACCAGCTGCTACATGTGAGTTAAAATATCTGTCTTGGAAAACTGCCTTCTTAGTTGCAATTACCTCTGCAAGAAGAGTTTCAGAGCTTCAAGCCCTATCTATCAAACCACTTGATTTTTCACAAGGATAGAGTATCACTTAGGCCTAACCCATCTTTTGTCCCAAAGGTTTGTTCTAATCTCCTATCTAGACAGGACTCAGCAAATTGAAAATCAGACCAGTTGTTTGTGTCTTTTCAGACAATAAATTGGGTAAAACCATCACTAAAGTTACTATCTCCAAATGGATTAGAGATTGTATAACTCAGGCTTATTCCTCTTCAAATAAGCAACTTACAACATCTATCAAAGCTCACTCTACCAGAGCTATGGCTACTTCTATTGCTTTTCATTCCAAGCTCGCTATTTCTGAGATTTGTGCTTTTTAATAGACCTGTATGAAGCATTGAGAAAGGGTGTTGAACCTGAAAGCTTTGTGTGTTATATAAAGGTGTTTCTTTGCTCAACTGTGGTGTTTTTTTCTGTCGACCATATCATCCCAGGCTGTCAGATACTGGATCCCTCTGGACTGACACCAGAAGCTAAGCCAATTGCTGCAGTCAATCACTTTTTGTTTGTATTGCAGCAGCATCCTGGGTGAGGGAGGAATGCTGCTTATGGCTAGGGACATACCTGCCTGGGACATATAATCTGAAAGCTCAATCATGTCTCTCTTCATATAGTCCAGTGAAGTACGTCTCAAGTCATTCACTCCATCATGGACTATGACAGAGTCATAACAGCACTTGTTGTTGAGAGACTTGAGTGTGTGTGTGTGTGTGTGTGTGTGTGTGTGTGTGTGTGTGTGTGTGTGTGTGTGTGTGTGTGTGATTTGGTGGATCCTGGCACCAGACAGGCAGCTGACCATGACCTTCTCCTTGTCCAGCTTAAGAGGGGGACATCTGTGTGTCCACTATGGAGTTACCTATGACCAAGACATTTGCTTTAGATATGTTTTGCCTTAGGGATTTATTGAGTGATACACTGATGCATGTGTTATTATGTTTAGTGGGTGCTGTTGGGACCGTATTGTGTGCAGAAGTTTTGTGCTTGGGAGTCTCTGCTATTTTGGTATGTTTCCAGTGAGTACTTCTGCGTATGTGGGTTTATGCGTAGTGTGCTTGGTATGTATGGAAGGTGGAGTGTGGGTGCTGACAACCTGCTTGGTATTTGGTTTGTTGTTACATGAGAGACAGAGCATTGATTCCAGATTCATAGTACAGATACATCTCTCATGCATTGTATTTGCATGTTTTAGGAGTAAAAGATTGTCTGTGTACATGAGGCGATTGCTACATTGCCTCAGAATGCCTATGTTAATCAGACTGGCTGGAGAAACGGTGGGAAACTAACCTTCCATTATGTTAGGTGTGTTCTGTAATAAGTGGTGGGGGGGTGGGCTAGATGGACTAGATTCTGCTGTAGAAGTAGTAAAATCAGCTAATCTAATGGGAAGTTTAAGGTAGAAACCTGCACTAGCCCTCAAAAAGCGCAGCTGGGTTGCTCTCTGGGCAGCAGTGCTTAATTGGGTTGTGTGCCGAGAAGCAGGGAAGCTTGGGAGGGTTCATTAGCAGTTATTTAGGGAAAATTTGACTTTTTAAGCATTTGCATCTACCCATGGCAGTGCTAAACCCCATTGTATGGTGTGCAACTACACGCAAATGCTGTGCTTAAATATCAGTTAAGTAAAACAGTTTTTAAACAATCCAACCAATAGGAAAGCCTTTGCTCCAACAATCCCCAAGTCAGATAGGTCTTTAACTACACTCTTCTGCCACAAGGGTACAGGAGGCCACTCAATGTAAGATGGCTGGCTTTAGTGCTCAGAAAATACCAAACAGTCTAGATCCAGCCTATGCTATAAGTTGTTCAAGTACTGTAAATAGGAAGTGCCGAAAACACAGCCACAAACAATCAAAACAGTTTAAAGTAGGTGGCAAAACAGTAGCAAATAGTTTAAAAGTGCAAAGCAGGTTACAAAACTACTTATTTTTCAGTAGAATTCACAGGATGCCTTGGATTTTGTTCAGATTGTCTTCAGATCTCTGTCTAAGGATGCCAAACTCTGAGCAACTATCAGATCTGAAGAAATGAGCACATGGTAGCAGCTGTGTTTCTCTGTGTAAGTGATTTTACAGGGCATCCCTTAATGACAGACAGAACCACACTTCGTATTTACAGGAAAGTGGTGCTTTGAAGACCCTGGATGCTAATGGAAAGACTCTCTCAATTACTTCTTGACTGCATTTTTTTACCCTATATTTTGTCTGTTGTTAGGACAGTCCTGGCACAGTTGATACACAGTTAATTATGTCAACTTTATTAACACTTTCTATGTTTTAGATATTTTATTGAGTGAGCTGAATGAATTTGATTGAGCTATATTTCATACACAGGATATTGAGTGAATCTGTATTAGCCTTGTTGCTATACTTAGGCTGTGGGTTACACTACTGGTCTTATGACTTTTGTCTTGTTTGTTAATTCACATTTTGACATCCTTGTCAGGTGTAAAACAATGAGTAAAAAGGTCACACAGAAAAATCAATAAGTAAAAACCAAAAGAAAAGTCTAGCAAGCTAGACTTTCCAGTGTGTGATTCCTTAAACCTCCTGTATTAGAGGGAGCTGCTATAGATCAGAATGAAAAAGGCCAAAGTCTTTCTGATTACTTAATTATTCTTGATTATTCCCGTAAAATACTTCTCAAGATCAACCACAACAGCAAGCAGAAGTAAAAAACTATTTTATTAAAAAGGTAAGCGTTTTCATGCCCAACTGAGCACTTCTTCAGACCAATATAAAACAATTAAAAACCAACAGCTCTTATATAGTCAGTGCATCAAATAAAATCAGTCACATTCTTAATTACCATTAAAGCTATTTAAATAAATAACAAGCTTTAAGAATTGGTATTAAAGGTACATAACCATTTAACCCTGGATGTACAGCTGCTTGAAATCTAACAATCTATACAGTCTCATGTTGTTCTGTAATATTCTTAATGTCTCCTAAACTTTTCCCAAAATGTAACACTATAATACTCTAAACTTATACTTTTGTGGATCCCCTTCCTCATATACATGTTTTGCAAGGGCATTCCTATTAGCTCTGTTTCTTATAGCCAATAGATGTCTCTGACTCTGTCCTTTAGCATCCTGTTGGTTTTGCCTATGTAAAAACATGTACATGCTAAACAGCAAGCTATATAAACCACATTTACAGTGGAACAATCAGCATTAACCTTAAACTCAAACACTTGTTTGGTAGTGGGATGTACAAATATCCTATTGCTGTCTATGTGCTGACAAAGATTACATTCACCATAAAGTATTGTTCCTCCCTGTATCTGTCTTCTCACACCTCATTTTCTACCATAGCATAACAATCTCTTTAGAGATTGTTTGTTCTTAAAGACAAAATGTGGCTGCTATCCTGCAATGTTGCTGATCTTCGTATCTGATAATAGGACTGGCCAATTCTTTTTTAATTATATTGCAAAAATGTCAGTATTGTTGGTATAATGCATCAGAAAGTTGACTCTATCAATATTATTATTATTGATGGTCCGTTCATAGTTACCAGTAATAACATTACCTGAAAAATAAGGTTGAGCTGAACTTCTCCAAACTCTCACTTCTCTGACCATGCCTTCTACTTCTTTAGTCCAGTAGCCCCTGTCCTTAAACTCTTATGCAAGGGTAGTTATGTCAGAATCAAAAGTGCTTTCCTTGCTGTTTAACCTCGACATCCTCATACCCGGGCCTTTTAATACATTCCTAAACACCCTAGGTGTGTGCATACCATCTCTTCTCAACGTTGTTTTTGTACGACAGGGTTTCCTTTAAAGTCTGGTAGCTATCTTATTATCTTCCATCTTAAAGACTTCTACATCTAAAAAAATCCATAACCAACTTGGAGCATTTAAAGGTACATTTTAAAAAAGAGGTTGTACTATGTAAATGCTCAGTAAATTCTGGAATAGCCTCTTCATATCCCATCCATAACAGAAAAAGTCATCCACGATTCTCTTAAAAAATATAATGTGTTCAGAAAATCTGTTGCCTTTAAGAACATATGTCTCTTCCCAACGCGACATAATTAAATTTGCATAACTATTAGCACAGGGTATGCCCATGGCAACACCCTTTTTCTGCCAATAATAGACTCCATTGAATAAGAACACGCTATGTCCTAAAATCAAGCTTGCAGGGGAAAATATCAGAACAATCTTCTCATCATTAAAATTGCTATGCTCCTTCAAATATATATATGTAGGAACCTAAGACCTTCTTCATTAGGTATGGATGTGAAAAGAGACTGTACATCCAGAGTAATAAAATATACATTCTCCATATATTGATGTTGCTCTACACATAAAAATAGCTCCCTTAAAAACTGTTTAGTATCCCTAAGAATGGTCATGGTAGAATCCACCAAACCCCTTAATTCTTTCTCAACATAAATAGAAAGTGACTGTGTCACCCACTCCCTACCCGAGACAATAGGTCTCATAGGGGGTCTACTCATATCTTTATGTAGCTTTGGTAAACAATTCAATATAGGCACTAAAGGCATATTCACTATAAAGTAGTTAAACAAGTCCAAAATAGTCATACATGCTGCCAAATAACCTTTTAAAACTTTGTGCACATCATTAATAAGTTCATGGACTTTTTGAACATCAATAACTTCATATACACTGTCAATATTGACCATTTCCTGCATTAATATCAGATAAAAAATCCTTATTTAAAACAACTAAAGATCCACCCTTGTCAACAGGGTGGAAAACAATACTTTCATCTGCTTGTAAATCACACAAAGCTTGCCATTCAGGTTTGTTTAAATTATGAAATCTTGAATGTGAAAACTCATTTAGAAGAAACTGTCTAACATCATTCTCACACATACAGCAAATAATTTCAAGGGCTGACTCAAAAGCAGGTACAAAACAACTTGGCTTTTTATACAAACATTGATTAGTCTGGTTTGAAGACAAAGTTTTTAGCATAACATTCCTGGCAAATAATTTAATGTCTAACACAATGTCTGTTAAGAACATCCCAGTGGCAGGAATAAACATTAAACCTTTCTGTAATAGTGAAAGCTCTGCTTCAGTTAATATTCTGGATGACAAGTTATGAACTAACTGTACAGTTGTACCTGCCACATCTTCTTTATCATTTGATGTTGATGTTCACAGTGAAGGAAAACCTTTAGATCCAGCATGTATCTACTCCTCGTCAAAATTCCGTAGACATGAGTAGTTCACTGCTGCTAACTGTGGTCCTGATGAATTTTTATTCCGCTATGTTCAGGTGTGAGACAATGTAAAAGGCCTGGAGATGCAATCCAAATTGGGAAGCCAGTTGCTGTATCATTACTACCAGTCTGCACATCTGGTAAATGGGAATGTTCCTCTGCTTCCCCCCATACCATATCACTGTGGTGTTGTCCATAACAACCTTAAGGGTGCCTGTCAGAACTAACCTGAATGATCTCAAAGTCAATACTAGTGTCATCATCTCGTCAGGATGACATATTTGCACATCAAGTTTGCTCTATATTCTCCAACTTCCAGGTGAACTGTTCTCCCAACAAGGCAAAGTAGAAGGCACCTGTATTAAGGATTCACTCCCCCTGTGAGACTATCACAGACCTACCTTGGCTATATTTTACTTGCTGTGTCCACAAACAGAACATTTTGCTGGTAGGAGAGAAGAGAAATTACCTGGTGCAATAAAGGGTTGTGTCACAGGATTCCTGAGGTACCACTGAATTTCCCCTCATGTGAAGTCTGACTAACAGGATCATCAGGATAGAGTAATGTACATGCCCTAATACCCTGAAAAGCCACCTGATAGACATTTGTGATTTCTCTGCTAAAGCGACAAAATAAGCTTTCCAATGGGAAAAATAAAGCTGCCCTGGTCTATATCCATTAGAAATCACTGGAAAATCTCTGAACTCACCAGAACTAGGCTTCTTTATTTAAGTTCAAGGAGAAGTCCAAATGGGGCACAATGTGGACAGTGATCACTGGTGATTTCCAAATACCCTCTGCTGATGGTGACTGGATCAGATTGTCTTCCATGTAAGGGAAGATGTATATATCCTGTGTTCTCAAATATGCACTCTCTGGTGTTAGATATTTTGCAAACAATCTGGGAGATGTGGAAAAGCCAAAGGGTAGAAAAGTAAGCTAAATGTGATCCAGCCCATCCATGGATCTTGGACAAAGTCCACAACTTGCCCAAGGAGCTCACCCTGATACTTGATTATATGGGCCAGTCAGGTAACAGCTCTAACATAAATGTGGAAGAAATGTAAACTTTCTTTTTAGAAGTAGCCTAAAACACTTTTCCCCTTATCATGAAAGAGAGTGTAAGCCCTGGCACCAGTTTAAAACCCTTATCAGTTTCTATACATACAGACTACTGGGTCTGTTAAAACACTTTCCAGAGATACCAAATCAAAGGCATCTTTGCAGTCCTGAAAAACTGGATCATCAATGACTTTGGTTCTACCAGGCTCAGAACATGTAGGCAACACTTACTGGAATCCAAATGGAGTCCCCTATAAATGCTTCCTGATGAGGGTCAAAATCTTCCCAAATGAGCAAGTTTCCGTGCCATATGCATCATAGATCATAACACACAGACAAGAAAACTGGGAAGACTAGGCTAGGTCTTCTCATTTGAACACAGTCCAATACTATGGAGGAGTAGATGATCTTCTTCTCTTTGGGGGAAAAGGACTCACAACAAGAAGGGCTGCAGCTGCAAGGATTATCCTCCTGCATGCCATCAGAAAATTTCTGTGAACTTCTTATAATTTCAGGCTTTCAGGATTGGTGTCCATTAGGCTGATGTCTGAGCCATGGATGTCCAGCACGCCTGACTGGCACAAGCCAAGCCCTCCCAAGTGGAGAGAACATACTGCTCATATCCTAAGGGACAGTGAGTTTGGTCAACAGGGGAATTAAACTTTTGTGTCTTGCAGCTTATCTACCTCATAGAGTTCCATTTACTGCCATAATTTGCATCTTACGCTGCATATTCACCTCCCGGACAGTATATAATACTTTGTGATCTTTTTCCTGTTTAGTTACTGCAAACATTTCCTTCACAGTCGTGAACTATATCCGTGTCTCTTTGACCCAAGTGTACTACGTCTTCCACCTTCCCGAACAAAGTTTGTCTCACACCTGCCATCCTTTACTGCTTCACCTGTTTACCCCATTATAAATTCATATCCAGAGTCCCATTTTTCCAAGATGAACTTTCTCTATTGGCAGTTAGTCAGTCATTCCAATATTGCATCCTTGGATACCTACTAAGAGCCACCCAGCCAAACATTTTTCCATTTATACTATCCTGCATCTTCAAAAATCCCTCCCTAGGCTGGCTGTGTTAGGATTTAGAAATGTGCTCTGTTTAATATTTTTATAAATGGTCTGACTTACTTCACAACTCTCCATTGCTTTTCTATTGTTAAACACAGACTGTTGTCAATATAACTTGATGGATAGATTCTACAAATGATCCTCTGTAGAATATTACAGCCATCAACAATAGTGAGTAGTTTCATCTTTATGCAGGTCTTCATTCCTGCTTGCTGTATTGGAAGTTTTTTATGAAGATGAAAGTGGTCACCATTGCTGATTCATTTTATTTTTGTTACCTGTGTTCTCTTATTGATAGTTTATACTCTAGTTAGCTCTATAAGTACATATTGACACAGTACTTATGTCATGGGCCATTTGAATCTTCAGATGGAGTACAGTCTGGGAAGATAAATTGTTTTTATTCAGAGTGCTACCGTATCGTACCATTACCTGTCTAACTGAACAAAAGGGCTGTTCTTCCAAGTACTCTTGTTGACTACGGATTCTGTTTTTATGGTGGCAGATCTGCTCCCCATTAATCGTTCTCACTTCTATCAGTGGCTCTGTTTTTAGTAGCATTAACTGGCTTAACCCACTCAAGCTAGGGTCCCCAGCCAGCATAACTTACAAAGTGGTAATGCAGGAGGTGAGGATGCAGAAGGCTGTCACAGAGGCATACTGAGGTATCATTTAACAAAGTTACGGGAGACTGTACCTCTGTATGCTGGCTAT
Organism: Protopterus annectens; assembly: GCF_019279795.1. Classification (NCBI taxonomy): domain Eukaryota; kingdom Metazoa; phylum Chordata; order Ceratodontiformes; family Protopteridae; genus Protopterus; species Protopterus annectens. Next base: position 700,225,961 of record NC_056751.1, on the reverse strand, counting down.
TCACTTAGCAGCCGCTGCCTACAATTAGGAGTGGTCTAAGAGCACTGTCTGTCCCTCACTAGCAATACCTCCTTCCAAGCCCACCTGCAAGTTTGGCCCAGCAGCCATTTTGAGGCATGGTCTCCACCAAGATTACAATACTGGCATGTCACCTCAACCCTCCTCATGAAGATTAATGAGCCGGAAATGTCTTGCCACCCCCACCCACACTACCAGCGCTTCAAGGTACTGTAGCTGTTAATCAAACGCAGGTTACCTGGGAAATAGTTGGGCTATATCTCCTGTGTCAACACAGCTGATAAATAGCTCTGTTTTTTTTTACTTGAGTAGGTAAATAGGTAGATGACTTCCTGCATCAATAAATACACCAAAGTGAAATTATAGTTTTGGAAAATACAGTGCTCCTGCAGGAAACAGTACACTTATTTCCCAGGCACATATGATTATATAAAAAGGATCAATCCCTTTTCTACCATTATTTTAAAGAACAATAATAAGGCGTTCTGTGCCTCATATACCTTTTTTTTAGAAGTCTGCATCTTATGTTGCATCAATCCTGTCCACCAGCACTGTAAAACTTCTACACATTCTGTTCAGAAAATGACTGATGTTTGCACATAAATACATATCCCTAAGTTTCTAACTAAAGTAAAATCAGTCTCAGAACTAATACATAAAGAATCCTTACACCAACAGAGTGAAATTATGCAGTACTCCTTCTGTTTCTGCCCTGCTCTTACTGATAAAGACAATAAAATACTTTGTTCAGCTGGCCGAGAATGTCAGCCTTGTCTGCCATTCCATGAAACGGAGGCGTGATGGCATCAGGCCAGTCACTTCTTATCAATTTTTGTTTTCTTTCTTTCTTTTTCTTTCATTTCTGAATTTCTTTACTTTTGAAAACATTTATAAAAAAAAAATAATTATGCAAAACATATGCAGATGTGGTTATACACTAATCGTTTAAATACTTATTTTTTTTATTTATTATTTTTATTTATTTGAATTTTGGGGTTACAACTTGGGACATAAGTGACTCATTTACAAAACTTCCAAGCTCAGCTGGAAATAGTACAAAGCACAGAATTATACAGAAAAGAATATTCAGAAATATGTGTCAGAGTAAAATCTAAAATCAGAGCACACAACTATATCGCTAACTTACTGAGAAGAGGAACAGATCTACCTGGTTCCTGTGTTAGCAGCTACTGTCATGTCGGCAGGGTGCTACAAAAGTGTTTCAGAATCCCTAGCACACCGTGGACATGATCTAAATATCAATGTTTTGAAATTTATTAGATTTGTAGGCTCCTGAGAAAGATAAGATACCAGTGCTTATGGTACAAAAGGTAGCGGCAAAGTATGGAGTGTTGAGTGAAAAAGGGAAGACCTGACTCCATAGGAAGATAGAGGTGAGAGGTGAGTTTGGAGTTAGCTAAGGAAGACAGAAAAGAACACAGTTCTCGAAGTACATGTCAGGGAATGATATGGATCATTCAGTTGTGTTGAAAATGTGTAGGAGCTTATGGTTCTTGTGTGTGCCTTTAGTTTTTCAGTCTAAACATCAGCAGTCGTCCAGATATAGTAACTTAAAAATGAATGCTTCAGTCTGCGGGTTTGCTGGCAGAGTACATTCTAGTGTTGTGATTAGGATACCCATTGTAAGGAAATCTTAGCCTACACTGTTAATGACTTGATCACTCTATAGCAAATGGATAGGAGAGTGAGTTTTCTATTTACAGTTTTGTTGAAGTGAGTTGAAAATGTCAGTGCATGTTCCAGCCAAATTCCCATGTATTTACAAATCTGCACAATTTCAGTGGTATTACCTGTTGGTACCTTAAACCACCAGGTGTCTTAAACAATGCTGAATCTCTCTTTGAGTTCCAAATAGAACAGATCTATTCTTACTCAGATTGACCTGTAAGCTGTTTGTTGTAGTATGTATTGTCGGTGAGCCAGGTCTTTTGATAAGTCTGTTGGGATCACGGGCATTGCCCAGATGATCATATCATATAACTATAACAGTTTGCTGCCAATAAGTGTGACTATGTACTAACATGAAAATATGAACTGTAGTCTTTATTGTGAGTGAGTAGGTTTGTTTACCAAATGGATTTCTTCAGACTGTTTTGTTCAAGGCATTCTAACATTACGCAGGTCATGCAAAGAGTGCGGAAATGTACAAAGAGTACAAATAGTAGGTGACCCAAGAGAAAACCTTGGTAACCATATGTTTCATGGCAGAGGGTGGTACTAATATTGGTTAGTAGTTACATAAAAGGTGCTTTGTTTTAGACACCACAAAACTGACTTGACTGAGTTACTCAGACCATATGGTGCAAGTTCATAGAGCTGATGACATATATAGTCAAATGCTTTCACAAGATTAATGAAACACCTGCAGTTACTTCACCCTCATCTACTGCCTCTGTGATAGACTTGATGAAGAAAAGTAAAGCTGTAGTGGTTGTTGTGTCTTTCCTAAATCCATGTTGCTGCTGTTTGAATAAGCCAAAGGTTTCAGTATCAGTTTGATTTCTAAATATGCACACAGACCACAGTCTTGCACCATATGTTCTAGCTGCATGTGCACATTAAGCTAAGATGTTATGTGGGTTTGGCATAATAGTTAAGGTCTTCACCTGATAGACACAAGGCACAAGGTCTGCCTCCTCAGGCCTATTGAGGACAGATGACAGAGGACAGAATCAGACCTCTGTCCTCAGGCCTATTGATTAGGCTTAAAATGGTCCTTCAGGGCAGTTAGCCTAGTATTCACCTACAAATGTGTCTCTAGCACTGCTCTTGCACTTAGACATACCCAGATGAACTTTAGAAACATCATATTTCTCAGCTGAATGGGAATGATCATGTTCTCACTTTTGAACACAAGTTCTTAGATGCATGACAGTTCATCTGTGAATAGAAATTTGACTTTATCAATGGATATAACAGCATCTGACCATCCTGTCATGATGACATCATGGATAAGTTGCATCTCTAGATGATTTCAGGTAGCAGCTCTTGATCCTTGAAGTTTTACAGCAGTTACTAAAATTATGTTACCAACAGTAACACTTACAAGTCTTTCTCAAACAAATATTCATTGCTTTCCTTAAAATACACTGAGTATCTGAATATGAGATTTCCTGGCTTGTACTGCAGTTGAAGATCTCTGTGATGTCACAACATTCTGTGTAGTTGGGCAGCCAACTTGTGTAGAAATTTACTGAGCATGTTTTATAGACATTTATGGTCAGACTCTACAGTAACATGCTTCCTGTACATTCATTCATGGAACTGTGACATCCAAACTCTGATGTAAGCGTTTCTTTTTCTATTACAACATAATGAGCTTGTGCATCTGTTAATGTCTGAGATGCATAATCATCTGGGCTGCATTCCTGCTCCTAACTTTTGTTGACTGGCAGAGCGGGCCTTAGGCTTAGGCCAATTAGGCGGCTGCCTAGGGCACCAGTCTAGTAGGGGCACTTTTCCAGTATTTATTTGCTGTAGATAGACCAGGATGGGGGCACCAGGGGGTGCGGTGGGGGTGCCATGAAGCCCTTTTGCCTAGGGCACCAGTTGACCTAAGACCGCTCCTGACTGGCATTAACTAGTAGGATTGTAGGTAAGATAATGTAATATTACTTTAACATCAATGCAGTGGTTACTGATGTCATTACTAACTCAAAGCATTTCTCTTGCTCTGCTGCTCTTTACCATATTATATCATGCTACCAGCAGAAGCATCATTAGAGGCACTGTTATTTTAGATGGGTGGTATGAACTTTGACAGATACTGTAACATTATCGAAGGTAACATGAGATGAGACTTACCAGTAGGTTTCTGCACCAGCATCTGGACATTGAAAGTGACCTGTCTACATCAATGAAAAGACATCTGTTTTATGCTTGGCTTTGCGGAGTTTCGTACTCTATAATCTTAAAGATAATGTTCAACGAGTTTTGCACTTACTTGAAGGTTGTTTTTTTTTTCTTCTGAGATGATTAGATGGCTTCCTGCTCTTTAATTCAGGTTATTAGCCTATTCTTTTTATTTAATTTTACTATAACATCCCCCTTGCAAATTATGTCTCTCCACAGACTTACTAGTGCGGTATTTCCTGTTTTCACGTCATCACACTTATTGCTTTAATGATGCAAAATCAGGTCATTCCTGCAGTTCCTGCTCTAGTACTCTGGGTCTTTTCTTTCCTCTGTTTATTTTAAGAAAGTAAGTAAGTAACTATCACAGTAATGCTACACACAGCCTAAGGCAGTATATCATTTTTTTCAATAGAAAAACATATTTTGCATCAAAATATTTTTTTCAGGACAATAAAAGTAAGAACGTCTAATGTCTGGCATTGCAGACTCACCATAATCCTCAGTGATTTATGAGAAAATTGAAAGTTTTACATGGGCGGGACAAAGCAAAAACATGAGGCGAAATCAGGGCCATTCTACAAAAATTCATGGACAGCTACGGGAACGATTCAATAACATTATGAAAAATCAGGGGTATTTGAGAGGTATAAACTTTGTGCTGCATGTGTTGTGCTTGCATAACCATGTAATAGAAACAGCTTTCACGTCTTTGCATAAAAAGACGCGGCCACTTGGTAAGTTTGAAGAGTGGATTAACTGACAACACTTAACCCATATGTAAAATGAAAAATAATACAAAGAACACAAACAAAAACCTGGCTAGTGCTGAAAAGCCACTTTCTATATGTCTTTCTTCTTCTCGCTAAGTAACTGATACTTTCAACCCCAATGTGATGTCACCATGACTTTTTCCTTTTTGAAAGAAAAAAAACATTGAATGCCTTAATGGCACACTGAATTCCTTCTGGTTTGTCCTCAAGGCCACTCACAGTGAAATGCTGCACAAAACATTGAATTCAGGACTTCAGTTTTTGGAGAGGTTCCTCTGCAGCTCTGGAGATGTCCATGATTGTAGGGTTATCAACTTGAGCTCAAAAATTAGATGACTTCATAAAATATTGCTCTTGTTGTCCAGCAGAAATGAACTGAGTGGAACTGCTTAAGTGGAAAATTCAGGATGATTTTGCAGTTTAAATGAATTATTATCTTTAAGTATTTCCACTGAAATTTCTGCCTTACACCAAGTAAGTACTTGGATAGACTTTGGATCCCCTGTACCCTGAACTACATTAACCCAACTAATCAGAAAATGAATGAATTTACAATCTGTAGCAAAGTTTTCTGCAAAAAAGAGATACATTAAAACTAAAAAATAAGCATATCACTGAATTTGGTTTAAATAATCTGATTTACAGCGATATTACAGCACCTATAATGTAGTCTACAGTTTACAACAGGCAGATTTGTCTTAAAGGAAACCTTGTGCTACTAAACTGATTCTCGTAGAACTGTCTCAAGCACTCTACAATGACTCAAAGCCAAATGCATTCAGCATCCAAAATGGAATCAAACAAGTGTGGATCATCAGTCCAACCTTCTTCACTATCTTCTGAAAGTCATTTTAGTCTTAAACTAATACTACCTTCCTACCAAAACTGGCAGAAAATATAAAATGACAAGGCTTGGGGGTCTTCTGGCTAGACTGTTAATTGACTGCTGAGCAATTCTAGAATCAACCTATTAGGAAGGGATTTTCATTCTTAGACATCTGCACTCAAAAGACCAATGTTCTGGAGTTATATACTACTGACCTTGAGAATTCTGATAAAGTTGTCACTGTTGTACAATATCCGGCATGCCTTCATATTTTGTGGTACTGGTCAAGTGAGATAAAAACTGAGCTGAGTTAAGCTACTATACAATGGCAGTATTCTTCATCGATAATAGAGAACACTGGACCATGTGTAAGTACAAATCCAGACTACTGAGTAACGTGGTTACCCAAAGTGCAGTGCTCTCCACTATTGACGTATTCTACAAGACATATGAAAGGTGGTTTAGAAATATAATTACTGCAACTGGAACAAAAATTTGCAGGGTTCACAATCCTATTTGATAACCAGACATGCTGAGTAAGGGTTTATGACTCCATGCATGTCTGATCAAATTTTCAAGAAGCATTTCTTAAGCAAGTTACAAAACCGGGCTTATATTTGCTGTAATAAGAATATGGCAATAGCGATGGTACAAGGCTATTACATGCAAAGATGTAGCCAGATATTTGCACTCAGACTTAATGTTGTTGCCCCCACCATCCACTTATCATTTTAAAAAACGTACTCAACCTTCAAAATGCTACCCAAGCATATAGGATAACTGTTACCATCGATATCCCTAAAAAACTATTTTAGAGATGCATTCTTTTCACACAAGCATTCTTTGTACACTTCTATGCTGTAAGCATACACTTATACAGTTCTAAACACTCTGTACTTTTTGAGTTTTGAGGTTTCTACCAAATTTTCAGAAAAAAATTAACTTTTTTGAGTGCATTGAGTATCCCAAACTACACCCTTGATTACAAATTACAGTTTTAGGTATTTAAAGTTTCATAGTGCACATTTTGGGGCAAGGAAGGGTGATCTTATAAATAAGAGAAAGTGAAACAAACGATACAGTAAGTACTTATTGAGAACATGTGGTTTAGTAAAATAAGATAGTTATGAACAACAGCTATTACTGCCTGCCATTGGGTATTTCAATATAGGCATGCTTTGGTGGAAGGGCTAAAGACTGCCAGAAGCAGATATTACAGTGGAAGGGTTGGATTAAGGATGGAGGTAGACTGCTATACCTTGGCAGATCAACTGGGCTAGCATATACTGCTGAAAGTTTGAAAAAAAAGGATTTGCATCAAAAGATTTGCCTTAGCTTGTTGAAGAGATTATTCCATTTGTTGAGGGCTGAGCTTAAGAAATATAAGGCGAAAATAGAAATGCAGGTTTTACATTCATGGAGCACTTGATATTCTCTTGTTCATCCATCAGACTTGATCTTCAAGTGCCAGAACTAGCATTTGTTCAGTTTCTTAGTTCATATCTTTGCAGGCATGATCTGTACGTGTGCTTATTAGCACGTTCAGGGTAATCTGAAATTAACGCACCTTAAAAAACTTAAGAGACATTACACTACTGTCAATAACTATTCTTTCTCCAAGCTGCAGCAGTGTCACAGTGAGAATAATGAAGTCTGGATCATTTAGGGGCAAGCCCCTCATGCCCCCCCCCCCCCCCGTGTAAAAACTTGTTTTTTGCATCATTGTTGCTTGCAAATATTCTGGGAATGCTTGTACTCAGGCTATAATTTAGAAGATCACATGCAATGAAAGTTTTTGGTTGTGAGCATGTGAACTTGATCCTCGTGGAGCAGAAGATGCCATTAGGATCTGGTGTGGCACAACCAGGCAAAGCTGAGGAGTGGAGATATATGGTAGGACTCTGAAGGTTTTTGTGACTTGACTGTGTGGTTAATGAAAGGTAAAATGATCATGACCTAATACTTCGGTGGAACCTGTGATGCAGGGAGTAGAGCTTGCAAGGATGGTTAAGTCTAGAAACAGGTAGAACGAAATGACAGATATAACTCTGGACTAAGTTAATCTGCTGGGTAGTGAGGAGCACACTACAGATTTATAAATATATAACTAACAGGGAGGGCCCTGGGGCAAGAACAATGAGTGTGAAGCCATGACCAGCAAGTTGGGAATCATAGAAAGAACAGAAGTGGCTCTAAATGCATGTTTTAAGTATAGTACCTGTGGCATTACAGATGTTTAGGATACAGGCTTATAGGCTTTAAAAGGAAGGTGCAAGGTAACCAGGGTATCCGACGTAAGTAACATTGATGATTTTCATATTTTGATTGAAATGAGGATGGGTAACATGTAGAGACCTGAGAATTTAACAACACTATTACTTTTGATGATATTTAAAAGAAATCTATTTTAGGAGAGCTAGTTTTACACAGAAAGCAAAGTCATTCAGGAAGTCTGTGGACAGGATCTCTACTGATAGTAGATGCTTGCAGAAGATGACATCACCGACATGTCTTACAGGTAGATAAAGAGCAGGAAAAGCTGCCTGGCTGATATCTACACAGAAAAAGAAGGGACTCATAATGGAATCTCCAGGGATTCCAAACCTGGCTGCTGGTGGAACTAAAATGATATCCTTGAATTTGGTTAGCAGACTGCAGTTTCACAAACACATAGTCATGTAAGCACAGAAAAGATCTGCCCAGTTTTTTATAGTACAAGTTCATGATTTATGTTGCTGAAACACATACACACCATTCTCCACCTTCCACTCAAACACAGCTCCAACTTCATACTCCCTTTACCTCATCTCCTACAAACCTACCAAACCCCAGTAACTCCACCTCAAGCTTCCTAAACACCTTTATAAATTCACCCCTATCTTGCTCATAACTCCTCCTCAGAGCCAACACTGAATCCAGTCTAGGTCCCTCCCACCAAATAACACCCATAACTTTTCCATCACCTCCACCCTCTCCTGTACGTTAATTAACACCGAAAGCATCATTAAAAAACTTGACCAGATAAACACTATCCTCACAACCCTACTCACCCAACATCACAGCTGTCAGTTAAACATGGCTCAAACAAAACAATCCTAATTTTCAGCATCTACTTCCCTCATACAAATATCTCCAAGACATAAGACACGTCAGAAGACAAGGTGGGGGCACTCTCACTGTGCATAAAAACAACATTAAACCAATGATCATTGCCCAAGCAAATGCCTCCTCAGATACTGAACCCAGCTGGATCCTTTTAAAACCTCCCTCCTGGAAGTACAGTCACCTTCTAATAACAGTCACCTACCTTCCCTCTCCAGCCTCTGTTTACAAACTTAAATTCCTTATTCTTACTATCATCTCAGCTGCCCAAAACAATAAAACAATAAAAATATTGTTATTCTAGGTGATTTTAATGTGAACTACCTAGGCTCATAGGTGTGTACTAGGGTAACAACTACAAAAGACTTTTTATGCCTAGCCATAAATCTCAAATCTCCGACAAGTTCTGGTACCCTTGATAGGTTTAAGCAGGGGCTTGGGAGATGAAACATTTACAAGCAGGGCCTTGGAGATGAACCATTTACTGGCTGCCTATTTCCATTAGAGACATAGTGCCAAATGAAGGATGAATTTCCTGTTCTCCAGCCAATCAGGTTAGGGAGAAATTCTGCTTCACATGGATGAGGAGTCTGTTCCAGAGAACGGGTAGTCTCTAGGATACATAACTGCCTCTTCAGCAGGTCACATTTATATCACAGGCAAGGTTTAAGTCTTTAGAGTGGGTAATTCTGTTGCTCTTTGTTTTGCAGACATATAGAAGGTCCATCAGGGTGGGCTCTGGCAATGTTTTGTATGCCAGGCATAAATCTCCCCTCAACAGCTTGTAGGAGACAGAATACAGGGAGAGGGCCATGAGGTGGTCTGATTAGGGCATGTTACTTACTCTCTGTATTCTTTTAATGACAACATAGCTAAAGAATTCCTTGTGATTTTTCTTGGCCTGGGAGGCCAAATTTACCTCAAATTTGCCTTTGGTAGACTTTATTTGTCCTCTGAGTTGTTTGTTTAGTTTGATAAACGTGCTTTTATCCTACTGAGTGCTACATCTCCAAATTTTTGCCATGGTTTTCTTCCTTCTGTTCTACAGCCTGCTGATGTTGTGATTCCACCAGGGTGGCTTGTGTTTTGAGTTAGTTTTGTAATTCTTCCTGGTGGGTACAACTGCTTCTCTGCAGCTATTAACATGCTTGTATAGGGACAGTTCCATGTAGGCAGCAGTCTTCAACATCTCAGGGTTTATGAGGCTTGGAATTTTGCCAGGTTATCACTTCATGGTAGGACGTTAGCCTGAACATTTCAGGGTGAGCTAGGGTTCCAGGTTTTATTTTTACTTTAAAGGAGACCATTTTGTGGTCTGACCATACCAGAAAAGACATTACACTACAGGGTGTCCAGTACTCTCTCATATTAGTGAGGACCAAATCCAATATGTTTGCAACTCTGGTTAGTGTACTGACAATCTTGTGCAGGGAGTTTGTGTTTACAAAATCTGGAAATCTCTTTGCTTGCACATTTGGCATCATACATGATTCCCAGTTAATAGTGGGTAATTAAAATTGCCCATAAAAATGGTATTGGGTTGAGTGGTGAGTGTTTCCAATAAGTTTAAATACATGTTATGGGTTTTCTGCATCATAGAGGGGGACCTATAGTTTGCAAGAAAATGGTATGAGATTTTGCCTATGGTAACTTCAACGTCAAGAAGCTAAAATGCATTGTCCTGTTTGACCAGCCTTGAGATACATTTATTTTTGATGTAAATCGAGACACCTCCACCTTCATTCCCTGCCTGTGTAGCAGCTGGTCTAAATGCAAGGAAGACTTTATAGCCTTGCATTGCTGTTGAGTTCTCCGTGGCTTTAAACAATACCTCAGTGACTGCACAGACAACAGCATATTCTAAGGTGAGGAGAGCTCATGGAGTTTTTTGTCTAGACTTCTAGCATTGAGCAGTAACACCTTTAAATTTTCTTGGTTTTGATTTGCTATGTTAGAAGCACTTTTATTTTGGCATTATCTAAAAAAGGCATTGTAGGTTCATAGGTTAATAGGCTGGTACTAGGCTATTGGCCCTAGGGCCTATACAAGCCTAACCATAACAATTCTCAGAGAATTTCTTCCCACACTATTTACTTCCTGGACCCCTGTCTAACAGGGCAACTGACGTGATCCCCGGGGTGAATTTCCTTTCTCCCATCTAATCGTCAAGGTTCCTTTTGAAGAGGGCCAAAGAGGCGCTCTGCTTGACATGTATGGACACTCTATTCCAGAGTCTGGGGAGTCTCTGGGTCAGGAACCTATCCTTCCAGCATGTTTTTTTTATTGTGATGACAAGGTTTAGATCCCTGGAGCGTGTGGCTCTGAGGGATTGGGATTTCTTTAAGTGTAGCATGTCCAACAGCTCTGGGTTTGACATGGCCTTGTATGTTAAGCAGAGATCGTCTCTGAGTAGATGATATGCGACAGAGTATAGCTGGAGTTTTTTAAGGTGATCAGCATAGGGCATCTGCTTTAGGCCTGTGATTGGCCTGTGATTCTTTTAGTGAGGTATTTCTGTGGCCTTTCCAGTTGTTGCAGGTGTCTTGAGAGGTACATACCAAATGGGGGCATTGTATTCTATAATGGGATTTAATGAGGGATGAGTACAGTGGGACAATGATCTCCTTTTTTTCTGGATGAAAAGCCCTTAGTAATGAGGTGTGCCACATAGAAGGATTTCCTGACTGTTGTGGCGATGTGGTTATCGAAGGTGAGACCACTGTCCACCTGTGTCCCTAAGTCTCTTATCACACTTTCAGTGTTTAGTGTACTGCCACCTATGTGGTAATCCATGGGTACATGTTTTTTTCCCAGAGTGGATAACTATACATTTCTTGGCATTGAGCTTGAGCCCATGGCTCTGGCACCAAGCATCTGTATCTGTAAGGCCCTTTTGTAGAGTATCCACATAATTTGGAGATTCAATAATGGCTGCCAGTTTGCAGTCATCTGCGAACTTTGTAGCCAGAGTCCCTTAGTATTGGCCTGTACTTCAGAGAAGTAGATGCCAAACAAGAGTGGTTCCAGGACTGAACCCAGAGGTACTCCACTTGTCATTTGTCTGGAGCTGGATTTGGAGTCAGCTACTTTTACAGTGTGGGTTCTGTCAGTAAGCCTTAGTAAGCAGAAATTTAGTAAGTTTATCTATGATTACAGAGTGGGGGATAGTGTCAAAGGCTTTGGCGTGGTCCAGATAGGCTGTGTGGACCACCTTACCCTCGTCCATGGCTCCGGAGACTGATTCGAAGAAGTCAATTAGGTTCAGGAGGCAAGATTGGCCCTTTACGAACCCAAACTGGGTGGGGTCCAGTGTTTGAAGGTTGCCAATGTCTTCATTTATAAGTTCCATGATAATACGTTCCATGGCCTTGCAGATCAGGCTCATCAGACTGACAGGGCAGTAGTTCCCGGGATCCAAGGTGGATCGCCCCTTGTGGAGTGGGATAACTGTAGCTGTGCGCCACTCAGTGGACACGAAGTCTGAGGTGAGGGTATGATTAAACATGACACTTAGGTGAGGTGCCCGTTCATTTTGTAGTTCATGTCTTACACACCCCAGGATGTCATCTGGTCCCATAGATGCTGTATTCTTAGCTTTGGAGAGTGCATTTTTTACCTGTGTTGCCGTTATTACCAGTATTTGGCAGTCTTCCGGTATTGAGATGGGCTATTTAGGGGGTGAGAGGGGGTGAAGTTGGCACTGAATCGATTTGCCAGGATATTGGCAATATCCTTGGGATCAGTATATTTAATAGGTTCATAGGTAGGTACTAGGCTATCGGCCCTAGGGCCCATACAAGCCTAGCCAAAAAATGTATCCTGGCTTTCCCACCCAAGTATGCCATTCTGTTGTAGCTCAGAGCAGATCTGAGCATTGCCATTTAGATTCTTGACATAGTTATAGAATGCCTTGTGGTTGTTTTTGGAATCTTTGGCAATTTTATTTTCGTAACTAGCTTTTGAGGATTTTATGAGGGATCTCAGCTTCTTACTGAGGTTGGTAAGGGAGTTTTTTGCATCCTGGGATTTTCCTCTTTTCTGCAACAGTTTCTTCCTTTTGTTGTAAAGTTTGTTTATGGCAGGGGAACACCAGATTTGCTTCATTTTTTTGGAGGAGAGCATCTTGGTTCTATTTGGGATGGCACAATTCATGCATGAGTGGATGTGCTCGTACAGTACCTTAGTGTAGGATTCAGCAGTTGAACTTTCAGTTCCTGTCTGCATGGGTGTCATGAAGTTTGTCACTTCTGACTTGAGTAGCATGAAGTTGGCTCTGGAGAAGTTTTTTATGGAGGTTTCCTTACTGGGGGTTGGGGGTGGGATGTGGATGTTAAGGGTGATTAGCTTATGGTCTGACCTGACCAATGAGGGTGTGACCATAAGTGTGGAGCATCGATTTCCCATGTTGATAATGACCAGGTCTAGGATATTGGAGCCCCTGGTGGGACAATGGATTAGTTGATCCAGGGCGTTGGAATTTATGAATTCCAAGAACCGTTGGGCAAAGGTGTTGGTACATGAGTAGTTTTCCCAGTTAATGGCAGGGTAGTTGAAATCACCCAGTATTACGGTGTTTGGTTGTATCTTAATATTTTCCAGTATGTTTAGAAAGGTGTAGTGAGAATCTTGGGGCATGGTGGGGGATCTGTAGCAAGCTTCAGTTTGGATTGCCGTCTTACCTAGTGTTAATTGCACCTGGAGAATTTCAGACGCATTGTGTTGGGCAATTAGCCTGGTGGTGTGAATATCCTTGGTGAATAGGGACACTCCTCCACCTTTAGTGTTTCAATCCTGGTTTGGTGGCCGAAAAGTGTGGTAAGAGTTGTAGCCTGGTATTGCAGGGGTGCCTATGGGGGAGGACAATGTATTAGCTAATGTTCAAAAGCCTAGTGGGGAGAGGTACAGACCACCTCTAGTATGGTCTGTGATCATCTCCTTCTATGCTGACAAATATTGCACCCACTTAGAACGACATCAGAAAAAAATCAATTATTAAAGACAGTAATCTTCTGTAGGTATTGTGGTATCATTTTGGAGAAGGTAAATGTTGCTCAGTGCTAGTCTTATAACAGCCTGGGACACATATTCCAAGAACTGTATGATGTCTCTGTTCATACAGTCTAGGGAAGTACATCTCAGGTAGTTTAAACCCACATGGACTACAACTAAGTCATACTGGTACTTGTGGTCCAATGATCTAAGTGCTTGTGTAATATGGTGGATCCTGGCCCCTGATAAGAAGCTGACCATGATATTCTCCTTACTCATCCTGGTGAGAGGGACATCAGTGTGTCTCATAATGGAATCTCCAATGACCAGAATGTTAGATTATGTGGTGGCTTTCCTTGTGGGCTTAGAAGTACAGGCTCCATGAGATGTGGATGTATGTGTTGATGTGGGTGATGTTTCTAAAGAGTGCATTCAGGGTTGCTGAGGGTATTTGTTATGTGTACTTCATCTAGGGGGTGTTTGGGGTTAAGAAGGTACGATTTAAGTGCCTCAGCATATGTGGGTTTTTCTGTCTGTGGAACAGACATAAAAGGATTTAAGGACTGCCTTGGTCCACATGGGTGGGGCAACAGAAATAACGTAAGAGAGACCATTCTAGACTTCTGTCTGGAAAATGGCTTGATAATAGCCAACACATGATTCAGCAGATATGATACAGATGCTGGGTGAGATAGGGGAAAAATGTCTCCTGAAGGTACTCATAGCAGTGTGGAGAGAAAGGTGTATTCTAGATAACTGTAGAATAAGCATATTAGTGCCACTGTTCCAAGAACAAAGGGGACATTCACAGCTGTGGGCAGTACAGAGGTGTCAAACTCATGTCACATTGCATGAAAATTCTGGAGAGGGTGATTGATAAATGAATACACAGAGCAGTAGAAAGTAAGATGGGAGATAAGCAGTTTGGATTCAGATCAGGATGCAGCACAACTGACACAATGTTTGCAGTGAGACAGATAGTTTAGAAGAAGCTAGACACAAGAAAAGAGTCCAACTGGGCATTCTTAAACTTGGAGAAAGCAAATGATAAGGTCCCAAGAAAGCTGATTTGAGCAACGTCCCAGAAACATTGGTAGAGTTAGTGGAAGATATGTACAAGGACCCAATGACTTCAGTATGAACAGTGTTCAGTCTCATAGAGGGGTTCCCAGTGGGAGAGGGTGTGCACCAAGGTTCAGCTCTGAGCCCACTGCTGTTCATACTGGTGATGGATTACATTAGCAAACAAGTCGGAGGGGACAGATCAACAAAGTTACTGTATGCAGATGATGTGGAATTACAGGCAGACTCTGAGCAAGAACTTCAGCAAAGGATAGAGGAATGTAATGCAAAACTGAAGGCATATGGGATGAAACTGAGTACAGATAAGACCATTGTCAAATGCAGCAAATGGTGGAGTTTAGAAGAAGTTCAGAACTGAGATAGAGGAGAAATTAGTGCAACAGGTTAACAGCTTCAAGTATCTGGGAGGTGTGGTTGAGGAAAGGGAAATCTGAATGAGGATGCCAAAGCTAGAATCAGAGGGGCTGCAGCCAACTGGCAGAGCATGTCAGGTGTAGTGTATTACAGAAGAATGCCAAAGAAGATGAAAAGAAAGGTGTACAAAACAGTAGTGCGATCAGTACAGAAACCTGTGCAGTAAAGGCAGAGCAGCTGAGAAAGCTAGAGGTGATGGAAATGAAGTGCTTGAGGTGGGTGGCAGGATGCACACTGTGGGACAGATGAAGAAATGAGGACATAAGAGCCAAAGTATCTCCAATTGCAGGGAAGCTCAAAGAGAACAGATTATTGTGGCTTGTGCACATGTGGAGAAAAACAAGAGACAGTCTGGTGAAGAAGATTTGGGACAGAAAGGAAGACGGCAAGAGGAAACAAGGGTGTCCAGCAAAGAGGTGGATGGAATGTGTGAAGGAAGATCTGTGTCAGTCAGGCATGAGTGTCAAAAAAGGCAGTAGAATGACTCTGAACAGAGACAGATGCTGACAGTTGACATGACACCCAACTCCATGTAGAAAACGGGAAAAAGGGGATTATTGATGATGATCATGATGATGATGTGTCTGTTTGAATTGTGAGTGACGGGTGCAGCATATGTACAACTGACAACCTGATTGACATTAGGAATGCTTTTATGTGACAGCTTTGCCTCCAGTGACATTGTATAAGTAAATCTCTTCCATACCATATTCTGTTTGAGAATTAGCTGGTTGTCAATAAACATGAGACAGTTTCTACTTTGCCTCAGGATGCTCATATACACCACGCTGGTAACAGAGGTAGTGGGAGAGCTCCTATCTATGGCATCAGGCCTTTTTTACTGATTAGACAACTGTAGTGAGAATATAGAGTAAAGTCAGGAGTATCTGTTTTGAAATTTGGGGGGGGGAGGGGCAGTGCTTGTCAATGCAAACTAGTTGCCTTGTGTGCAGCTAAGTATTGGTGAAATTTCAAGGATGCTTTTACAGGAAAAATATCAACTCAAAGTGTCTGTGTCTATACAGGGTACTGGCAAACTAATAAGTAGACCCTGATAATTTATGGTTGAAGTATTTAGGGAGCTATTCCGAAGTTAGGTTAGACAGCAGCTAAAAAAAGCAGTACTTACTGAAAAGAAAGAATTAGCTTTGTCGCTCCTTCGCTTCTTCTCTCATCAGAAGCAAAACAGTAGCACCGATCTCAAGCTGAGAAGCAGGCCACAGGCTCTTTGGTGATCAACAGTCTTGTCCCAGATAACAATCAGGAATCAATGCACTCTGCTCCATCTCTCATCAGGAGCAAATATAAAAATAAAAATCCCAAGCTGGCACCTAGGAAGCAGTTATCAGGCTTTCTGGTGATCAGCAGTCTCCAGGAAATAAAGTCCCTATGCTTCTTCTCTCACCAAGTGCAAAACAGAAGCACTAATCCCAAGATGACTACCGAGAGGTAGAATGTGGGCTCTCAAATAATTGGTGGCCTTGGACTACATGCTGCAAATCCCTTGAGAAATTATATTGCTGAATTCCTAGATAATATATACATTATACAGTAGGTCAATACCACTACTCATCCAAATCTCCAAATCAACAACTACTCCCTCCTAGATATGCAAATCAGAAACAACCCTACCATCATCTTCAGTGCATATGTTCTTCCACATTCACACAGCAACCACTGCCCAACAATCTTCCAAATAATCCGGCAGTCACCAAACCTGCCCCCTACAAACTAGTTGCTTTCAGACCCAAATCCACCATCAATACAAACAACCTTATAAAACACCTAGCAATCTTTGACTTGTCTCCCATTACCAACTTAAAGAACCCCAACTCAACTGCAACTGCTCTTATATATACCCTCCTTCAACTTCAAGATAAATTTCCCTTCTTACACAGCACCTTTTCAAATACAACAAAACCTCCTGGCTAACCACTGAACAGAAAGTTCTGCTCAAATCTAAGGACAGTACATGGTCTACATGGAGACAAAATCCTTCACCAGAAAATCATACTGGCTTTACCTCTCTACGTAACCTAGCTAAGCAAGCCATTCACAGGCACTAAACCAACTATTTCCAAAACAAACTTACTCTACTAGGCAAACCCAAACATTTCTGGCTGGAAGTAAATCATCTCACAGGCCGAAAATCCACTGATCCCACCTCCTCACCTACTACCATCCAGAACTCTCAAGGCCAACTCTCAACCTCTGACTTTCTCAAGAAATTCAGCCACCTCCCTAGTACCACAACCTTTTATCGCTTCCACAACTCAACAGTCCACACTTCTTTTATCCCCTTCTTCTATTTTAAGAAAATAACATACAAAGAACTTGTTCCCATACTAGAAAACATACCCATGGATGCACCCCCCTGGTGCAGACAACCTACTGCCTTGGTTTATGTAACTCTGCAAAGACTTCCTTACTACACCTCTTCTACATATTAAGAACCTCTTGTTTACTCAAAATACAATTCCAGATATATGGAAAACTGTTCTTGTTAAATCCCTTCCCAAACAGCCTAAGCCAGTAAATGCCTCCCACTTCTGGCCTATCTTCATCCTCCCTACACTTGGAAAATACTTGAAAAATAATCTACAACCAGCTGTCCACTTGCATTCAACAGTACCCTCTCCTCACTCTTAAACAGCATGGATTTTGGGCTGGCTGGAGCACAATGACAGCACTACGGTCAACTCCAGATGAAATCCTTTGCAACATGGATAAAGGAAATCTTCCAGGAGCTCTATTCATTGACCTTACCAAGGTTTTTGATCTTATTGACCACTTTGAGCTCCTTCACTCCTTCCAAGAAATTGGGGTCAGCCCCTGCACTGTCACCTGATTCTAACATTTCTTAAAAAGTAGGTATTTCAGAGTAAAACTAGTCTCATAAATATCACCTCCAGCACACCTTACCAGAGGACTTCCCAAAGGATACACATTTGCCCCATTGTTGTTTTCAGTTTTTATTAACAAATTATTTTACATGTTTGACTCTTCTGCATTAACTGTTTGTATTTTGTAACGCTCGTGTCTTAAAACACACTGCACCTATTTACAAATCTAACTTTTCTGCTTTTACTGTTTGTTTATTGTAAACACAAGTGTTTTGATACATGAAGTATCTTGTTATATGCCTAACTCTTCCTTTTCTAACATCCTTGGATAATTTTAACTCCCTGGGGCTCTGAGGGAAATGTGCAACTGTGATTTAAATGACTAAACTGTTATGTACACAGCTACCTACTTGCAATATTTTTCTACTGTTACCTCTCGATACTTTATCTCCTTCTTCCTAAAACCTATACCTATATCTGCTGCTAGGCCCACCACTATCTATAGCACACTCTGTAAAACCCTTTACACTCTGACTTTTCTTATTTCCTCACTTTCCCTTACCTCCTCTTTCCTGCAACATATCTCCATAATTGTATTCTCTCTCTTTTTTTTTACAGTCTGCCATTTTGGGTATTCCCTCCATACATTTAACCCCAAGAAAAATTCCTCCCTGCTAAGACCAGATGACACCCTGAACTGCCTGCTACCTAGGCACCACTGAACCCTTCTACAAGGACATCTCAGCGTATGTAGTGTTAAACTAAAACCTGCAACCTAATAAAGCAGCTGTAACTATCACTCTGACCCCCGCGTGAGCGACAGCAGCCTACCGCAGCCTAAATGCTATTCTTCCCCTCTATACTTTTAGTAGCATTTTTATTTTATTTTGGAACACACATGCCCTTCCATCTTGCCACTAGGTGGCAGCATTCTCCACACCAAACAATCACACACCATATAACTGTAGTAAATCCTATACCAGAATTACAGTAATTACTTAAATCTTACTCCCCTCTTTTCCCTAGATAGACCTCCCATTTACTTTATTTGCTAAAACTCCCGATTCTTCCCTGTATGAAAAGTGTCTAAACCACACTTATCTTTCAGTATTAACTGTAGCCCATTTTCATTCATCTTTAGGTTTCAGCTGGTGATACTTTTTTGTGAGTCCTCACTTCTTTTTGGCTCTTCCCACTCTGTTCACCCTACGGGCTCACTCCACTCCCCTACCCTACCCCCAATTCCCACACACCCCCATAGCTCTATATTTATACTCACCTAACCACTCCTATGTCCTCTTTCCACCCTTTTCACCACCACCCACTTCCTTCTCCCTCCCCCACATACCATCTATCACCCCACCCCCTTCCTTTTAATAAGGCAATACCTACTCCTATACCTTTCTCAACACCATATAGCCACCTTAGCAAACTATACCGTTCTCAACACCATATATCCACCTTAGCAAAGCCTCAACATGCCTACAAAATATACATCCTTCTCAATTCAACTATTACTTCTCCTAGCCCTTACTTACATCCATTACCTTACCCAGCCCAACACCATAACCCACACACCATTCCTTCATACAACCAACCCACTCCCCACAACACACCTACACTCATTTATCTCAATACCCCCTGGTCTTTATCCCATTAATAACCAGCTATTCTTTCACTACAAACTAATCACCACTTATAAAATCTCTTCCTCCCCACTAACCTCCAAAGCCCTCACAAAGCTAACAGTACACAACCTAGAAACAAAGCAATTCAAACACCTCTTCAGCATAATCCAACATCTAACAGCCATACTTCTATCTGGAGATATACACCCCATCCCCAGCCCAAACTCCCCTTGCTCTACATCCAAATCCATCCTACTAGCTTCTCTAAATGCCCAAAGCATAGCTAACAAAATTCCCAACCTACATGCCTGGCTTCTCCACAACAAACCTGACATCTTAGCTATCTCTGAAACCTGGTTAAAACCTCATATAAAAGATTCTGAAATAATGCCACCTAACTACTCCATCATAAGAAAAGACAGAGCACACAAAAAGGGTGGGGGAGTAGCTCTACTCTACTCATCCTCCCTATCCATTACTCCCTACAGTAAACCCATTCCCCACTTCGCCAATGCAGAATTAATACTAGCTCTATTTCAATTAAATAAACGCAAACACATATGCATAGCCTTCCTTTACATTCCCCCTGGAGACAATATCTCAGTAATGGAGGATATCCTCTCCTGGCTTTCTAGCAATATCAGTAATGAAACTATTATCCTGGGAGACACAAACATTAACTGGTCCTCCATTCAGTCCCCTACACACCCCCTAAATATCAGCCTATATAATTACTCTCAGCTCATCAACTCCATTACCAGGCCCTCTAAAGACTTCTCCAGTGGTAGCACCCTAGACTGGATCTTAGTCTCTCATCCCCACTACTACCTTGATAGTGGGACTCTTCCTGATTCCCTCAGTGACCACCTTCCCATCTTTACAAGGCATCTTCCTTCTCCTTTACAAGTAACTCATAATTACATCACCATTCACTACCTAAAAAACTTCAACCCCAAAGCCTTCTCTGACTCCCTAAAATCACTTAACTGGAACCCTCTAAAAACTCTACCCCTGGAAAATGCTGTTGCACACTTTAACACAACTTTCCTAAAAATACTAGATAGTCATGCCCCCATAATAACCAAAAGAATAAGAAACAAAACTGCCCCCTGGCTAACCAAAAATACACTAACTGCCATGCGCCTTAGGGACAAAGCCTGGGCACGTTACCAAAGAAACAAAACTCCAACCACCCTTATTGAGTTCAAAACACTCCGCAACAGAGTTAAAAAGCTTATCATAGCAGACCAACAGAATTACTTCTCCTTACTTCAAAACAACCATAAAACCAATCCACAAAAATTCTGGAAAGCCATCACTACCCTTCTAAAACCCAGCTCAACTGAAAACCCAGGCCCTGACCCAAATGTACTAGATATAGATCTGGCCACCCAATTCAACTCTTTCTTCATATACTCTATTTCCAAACTAACCTCATTCTTCTCTAACAACACTTCTCCCCCTACTTCTGCATCTCCTCTCTTGTCACCCCCTTCCCCTCCACTCTCTCATATCCTATCTTCTCAACCCCCACCATTCTCCATAAAACCCACTCCTACTTCTACCATAAAAAAAAATTATTGCAAAAGCTAAAACCATGCACCAATGCCCCCGATAACATTCCCTCAACCTTCCTTAGCATAGCTGCCGAAGCCATTGCCTTCCCCATCAGCATCCTAATCAATCGCGCTATCCAAGAAAGTTCTGTACCCCAACTCTGGAAAAAGGCTTTTATCATTCCCTTGCACAAAGGAGGCAATAATAACAATATTGCTAACTTCTGTCCCATCGCCATCCTCTCTCCCATCTCAAAACTCCTAGAAATATTTATCCATCTTCAACTCCTTCCCTATCTCTTACATAACAACTTATTAACTCCCACCCAACACGGATTCAGTCCCAGTCACAACACTATGACTGCCCTCCTATCCTTCCTGGAAACTGTGAATAAAGCCAGAGATTCTGGCTATATTGTATCTACCCTCTTACTTGACCTCTCTAAGGCCTTCAATACCATCTCTCACAACCTTCTCCTTACTAAACTATCTAACCTAAACCTATCCCTTTCCTCTCTCAGTTGGTTCACCAGCTACCTCTCTTACAGGCAACAAGCTGTCAAGTGGAAAAAATCCATCTCCTCTTTCCGTATCACCCCGACTGGTGTCCCCCAGGGTACCATACTGGGTCCCCTCCTCTTCAATATATTCATAAATGATTTCTTCCGCTCAATCCCTTATGCTAACCTTATTCAATATGCAGATGATTCAATGATAATCTGTGCCATCACATCCATCCCCACTCTCTTAAAGCTAACTCAAGACACCTTCTCTACCACAGAATAGTGGATGAAAGGCAATCATCTAGCACTCAATGCATCAAAAACCAAACTCATGGTATTTACCCCATCTAAAACCAACACCATTGATACAAACCTATTCTCCATTACTGGCCAGAATAACACACCTCTTGAACTGGTATCTGAAACCAAACTATTAGGGGTCCAAATCGATGACCATCTTAAATTCAATAACCACCTGCAACTAAACATTAAAAAAACCCACCAAAAACTTGGCATGCTCTACCGACACAGTCGATACCTCACTACATCTACTAAGCTCACTCTCTACTATATTCCTCATCCCTTCCCTCCTTTATGGTGCCCCTCTCCTAACAAACCTACAATCCTCTCTCAAGTCAAAACTCTCCTCTTGTTATAATAAAATTGCCAAATTTGCCACTAGCCACAAATCATCAACCCATCACTGTACATCTCTCCACAAACTAAACTGGCTCGAACTTCCCAACTATCTCACCTATACTCAGCTTACTTATGCACACAAACTCATTTTTCACCCCTCCCTCTGTCCCTCCCTTTCCTCTACCTTTAAAATGTATCACCCAGAAAGACTCCTAAAATCTAACAACCAAAACCTAATAGAACTACACAGACCCCTTCGCCCCCCAGGACAAAACCTCCTGTCCTTTGCCCTAGCACGCCTATGGAACTCCCTCCCTTCCGCCATCCGTACTACTGCCAACCTCCCTTCCTTTAAAAAATCACTTCACTCACATCTAACATTCAAGTGGGAATGCTCCTGCTCCCACCCCACATAGCCTATTCTCCACTTCCTACAGGCAACTATCTCATATATCTCAGACACTAACTTCATATTTGCATCTAGCAAATACTAAGCCAATTTAAATAACTTCTTAAATTCTCAAATTGTACTACTCCATTTCAAGAAACTGTATATTTACTAATGCAATGTTTTGTCTTCTACTAAATGTAACCTAGAAATGAAATTGTAACTGTTGCAACTTTGTTGTGTCTTGTAAACAAAAATTTAATTTATAAACTGCTGTAATATTTGTTTTGTCATGGAGCTTTTCTCCCCAGGACTCTATTGAAAACGGGTTCTCATTGGCCCAATGGACTATCCTGGTTAACCAACTGCAAATAAATAAATAAAATAAATAAAAAACTACCCTCTGATCTCTCTAACCTTCTTATGGCTTTTTATGTAGATGATGTGGCTATTCTTCAATACAGTCCTTCACATTAAACTATTCAAACCTAGTTTCAGTCTGACCTCCATTTCCTTAATTCGTGGTTAAAAAATCATAAGCTACTCTTATAACCCTCCAAAACAAAAAAAT
The DNA here is from genome assembly GCF_019279795.1 of Protopterus annectens. Classification (NCBI taxonomy): domain Eukaryota; kingdom Metazoa; phylum Chordata; order Ceratodontiformes; family Protopteridae; genus Protopterus; species Protopterus annectens. The sequence goes on along the minus strand of NC_056751.1, from coordinate 700,202,755 downwards.
ATATGATATTTGGAACTTCAAAAAAGCTGGAAAAAACTGAAAATCTCAACATCAAGGATTTCAGTGGCTCCCCAATAAAAACAACTACAGCCTTTAAATACTTTGGTTTACTACTAGACCAGTCACTTAACTTACAAAGTGAAACTGAAAACACCAGGAAAAAGACCAGTTCTCTTTTATTCTGATAATAGAAAATAACTTTAGAGCTGGAATAGGCAATGGAGTCCTCTTTGCTCAAGTTGGATACAGGCTCCCCATCATAGCCACAGCGTCTAAAACAACTCATCCACTCTTGAGCTACTCATAGGGTCTCTTCTTTCCCATCTGCTTCAGCCAGGTGCTTTCCCACCTCTTGCAGCTGAACTCCAGAATAAAACCACCCCCTACAACCTCCACAACCTCACCCAATTAACTCCCTAATTTCAGACACCCCAAACCAAACTGCAGTATACCGACCATTCCATCTCCATTCTTGTACTCAAAACTGGCAATCTCTACCCCTTCACCTAAAAGCAGTCTCCTCTTTCCCCAGATTAAGAGCTCTTCTTAAAAGACATCTCCGTCAGAAATTTGACTGCTTTTCCACTAGACACATAACTTGAATTGCATCACTTTTTCTTTGATCCTCTGTTCTCAGCTGCTGCTTCCCTCTCCTATTTACTATTACAATTAATTCATATTTGTTTTTTCTACCCTGTTAGTATCATTTACATATTGTATCAGTTGTCTATGGGATTATCTGTCTTCTGTGATTATTCTGTTTATGAATTTGTTCTGTTTTTTTTTTTGTGAATCTCTTCACCTGGGCTGTGCCTGCAAATAGTCTACTGTGACCAGTGTACTACCCCTGTGTACAAATACATTAAATAAAAAAATAAAAATAAGAGATACTTCTCTAAGTCAAAGAAGGCAGATCCAGTAAAACATCTCCTGTCCATGGCAGATTCCATTTGTGAACAGAGTTATATCTGAAGTGGTGATCTGCCTTGCCTTGGAGAAGTACGTATGATTAATAGAGGAGTGGTAAGCTGCTTAATGATAATCTTTTTCCAAATTTTTGAAAAAAACAATTAGGATAACAGTTGCATTTGTACGTTTGGCAAAGAAGGGGGTTCAGATCCTTCATTTTAAAAGAAGGGGGATAGGTGCAATGTCTTCAAAATACAGACTATACTGCAGAGCAGAAATAAAAAGGTGAAGACAGACATTACATTGGCAATGTGAGGGACAGTGCTGTTTTTTTCAGATTATAATGATCAGCCTCTGTGGCATCATTAATATGTAAAAGACCTTAATAAGCTACAATTGACAGGGAGGGGAGATGTTTTTGTGCAGTTCCCTGCAGAGCATCTATTTTGTTTTCTCCAAACTCACCTATTGCTCCCCAACTAACAAAAGCTTTGGTTGGGGGTTACGAGTTAAGGGGGTGAGCAGCCATCATTCTTTCTAGGCTATATGGTTTCACTATATCCTGCTCCTCCATTCCTGGCAGCGAACAAGCACACTTCTGTGACTGTGCTGCCATGATGTGGTGCTCCTGTCTGTCACTGTGCTGAAGCATGGTATCCGACCATCTACCAGGCATTGCTTAGATGTGCAACTACCACTGACTGGTCACTTCCATCCTTGTCAGCTTCAACCCCCTGCTCCAGGACCTGCTGTTCTAACCTGGGTCACTGGGGCTACAGTCAAAGCTTCATCTCTCTTCACAGCACAGCCAGTGAAAAAGATGATTTCTTTGTCATGGAGACAGCAGGCACTGCTGTCAATGTAAATAGCTGCAGGAAAGATGTGTGTTGAGAGAGAGATGCCACTGGAGAGAATGTTGAAGATGAATGTGACGATCAGACCATGGAAATGAATATGGCTAATGATCCATTTTCGTGGATTCCAAGATATCACAATTTATGCAATACTCTAATTCTAGATAAATACTGATGTATTGTTCCTTACAATATAGGGCATCACAATTTCTTTACACTCCCTACATTTCTGGATAAATACTGATCTCACTGTTTTGTTAATTCCTATATTACAGAGAGAACAAAATAAATTTGATGCATCCTACATCTTTCCCTTCTTAAACTATTTCAGACATTTCCTTTTTTGTAAAATCTGACTCTTCTTTTTTTTTATTTAAACACACCTTGGTTGAATTATCATTTGTGACATAGGCAAATTTATATTTATACAAAAGTAATCGAACTGTATTACCACATTAACAAACATTATACTTCATATATATTGTTGAATGTGATAATGCCATACAACCTAAGCAACATTACATAAATTATTCAATTACTACCCCCTTTTTTAAATAAGGAACATCTTTATTAAACCATTACTTATGACATAAGCAATCATACATTTATATAAATGAAAACAAACCACACCGATTCAATCCTAGTTGCAAGCATTTTACATAACAAACCATACTGACACACTTCCAGTTGCAGACATTATACATAACTTATAATCTACCTAATCATTTTCAGTCAGATATTATATAGCTCATTTAAGTCCTGCCTTCTTTTAAACCTCATTCCTCCCCTGTATGTATTGTTCCCACAATTCCCATTTTTCCGGTGTAGTTTTCTCCTATGCTTTTCTAAAGATCTCATTTCCAGTTTTATTTCTGTTATTATATTCACTATGTATAATATAGCTGGTTTAGACTGATTTCCATTTTCTAGTAATTGCTTTTTTGGCAGACACCATAATTAGACACAGCAAGGCCTTACCATGTCTAGGCAATTCCGATTCTGTATCACAGCAAAGAAGAATCATCTCCTTTGTCACACCAATCCACCCACCCAGCATCTCTGACAGTGCATCCAGCAGGGAATCCTTAAAGTCCACCCACTTACAGCACTCCTAGAGAATATGTTCCAAAGTACCTCTTTCTTCCCTGTCACATCTCAAACATTTGCTGTATACCCGAGGAAAACTTCTCTGGAGTCTACTTGGGGTATAAAAATATCTATGTAAATATTTCCAAGCAAAAAATCCTAAATCTTCTAGATTTTGTTGCATATTTGAGAGACATACATATATCCTCCCATTGTTTCTTTGTGAATTGCTTAGCCAGTCTCTCTTCCCAATCCTTTCTAACCTCCCCTGATTGATTCTTATAGTTCTCATGCAATATTTTATATGCTCTACTAATTATTCCTTTTTTAATGGCAGCTTCTGTTATAGATTCTACTAAAAACTCCACCAGTGCTGGTCTTTCGTTTAGGACCCCTCCCCCCATTTCTTTCTCTTTGCCTATACTCTTGATATCCATCCTTGATAGGGAAGGCAATCTCTAACCTGCAGTCCACATAAATTCTAGGCCTCTTCCCATTCTATCCCCTTTCCCTCTCTAGTTATTTGCTCCCAATACCTTGGTTCCTTTGCCAGTTTTCTCCAATAAATTCCAGCCCTTATTTGCCTATTGTCTACATCTCTAATTGCATTTGTCCTTATCAGTAGAATCTCCTTTTTCCATTCCCATGATGGCTTGGTTCTTAGAATATTTTCTGCTACTTTACTGATATAATATTCTGTATAATTATTGTTATTCTCCTTAAAGGCCTGTATCCAAAATTTCAGTTTCTCCTTGTTTCTTGAGCTTCCCCTCCTGTTTCAACATCATCCCTGTCCACTTTGAATTACAGTTTTCTGCTTGTGCTATGTATAGGAGCCTTAGCTGTGTAGCTTTGAAATAAGCCTTCAAATTGGGTATTCTCAATCCGCCCTGTTCTACTTGAAGAACCAGCTTATCCCACTTGACTCTTGCTGTCTTACCCTCCCAGATAAAGTCCTTCAGCTCTTAATTGCTATCCACAACTTATCTTTTGATTGATAAAAGTATGTCTGACCTGTGTATAAAACTAAAAGGACTAAAAACATTTTTGACTGCTTGTATCTTACTATCCATATCCATATCCATATAATAAAGCTTCCATTTTCTCAGTTTTTGTATTATCTTTTGTTTAGTCTCTTCCCACATATCCTTAGCTGCCACACCAGAATCATTTTTAATCCAGACTCATAAATACTACATTTTATCATATCCCCATAAATACGGATATTGCTTAACCAGTCCATGTGTGGGTACATAATGTACCACTATTGCCTTTGTTTTAGCTTCATTAATTTTGTATCTTAAAAAGATTTGAAGCTGTCTCAAAATGTCCCACAACACTGTAATGTCTCTTTCAGGTTTTGTCAGGTATCAAATAATATCATCTGCAAATAGAAACAGCTTTTCTTGACTACCAAACCAATTATATCCTTGAATTTCTGAATCCCTTATTTTCTTTGCCAGTGGTTCTAAATATAATGCAAATAACAAAAGGGAAAGAGGACAACCCTGCCTGGTTCCTCTGCTCAATCAGAAATTATCAGAGAGGACCCCACCCACATTAATTTTCAGTTCAGATCCCTCATATAGCCTCCTAATCAGCCTTATAATTTTTTTCAGGAAATGCAAATGCTTCCATTGCCATGCTCATAAAGTCACAGCTTACTCCGTCAAATGCTTTCTCTGCATCAAGACCCACCACCAGCAATGGTATCTTCTTACATTCTACTTCCCTGTGGATTATCAGTGTTCTGTTAATGTTGTCAAATGTTTGCCTCCCCTCCATAAACCCACATTGATTCATATCTATCAATTTGGCATTACTTTTGTCTTTCTTTTAGCCATTATAGATATGAACACTTTATAATCATGGTTTAGTATTGAAATCGGCCTGTATGAAGCTGGGTCTGATCTTAAAATACTGTTAAACAAAGATTTCCAGTCTTTATCAGTTTTTCCCCTTCTAGCTTCCAAACTTCCACAGGAATACCATCTATTCCTGGGGACTTTCTTGTAGATTGGTTATACATCACAAATTTTATCTCATCTCCTCCTATCCTAGCCATTAGTAATTGAGCCTCATCTCCCTCTAACCTTTGCATAGTTAATTCTTCCGTAAACATTTTCATTTGTATCTTTTCTTAATTTCCATTTTTCTCTGCTTTATACAGACTTTCATAGAATTTCCAGAATATTTCTAATAACTCTGCAGGATCTCTTGTTACTTTCCTTGTTATAGGTTCCCTAAGCTTGGTGACAGCCCTTTCTACTTTCTGTTGCCTGAGTTGTTGTGCTAAAAGTTTTTGTGCTCTGCTATTACCAAAAACAGTTACTTAACAGCAATCTTTATAAACACATGCATATTATCGAGGTAATCTCTTATTTTCTGCTTAGCATTCTGCAGTTGAGCATCTTCTTGTTCTGTGAGATTCCCCTATTCTGCAATACTTTAACATTTGTCAGTGCCTGTAAATAATTCTTGTTGCTTCTTAAGCATAGCTCCCTTTTTTATTTCTGCCCTATTTTTAAACTCTACCTTAATTTTATCTCACTCCCTAGCTATATTTTCAGAAGAAATTTCTATCCTGTCTAATAGCTCCTGAATAATCTCAACTACCCATTCCTTAAATTCGTCTCTTTTTAGCAGATAGGTGGAAAAGCACCAGTGTCTCATTTTTATTTCATTACCCTGTGCTTTTACTTTAGTTATTATTGGTGCATGATCTGAAATAGTTTTGGGTGCATATCTAGACCTTCAATTAAATCCACACGTTCCTGTGAAATGTAGATTTTGTCTAGCCTAGCCCAGTTTTTATATCTTGGGGAATAATATGTAAATTCACTCCGAACTCCTGTTACTGAATTCACATCTTCCATGCCAAATATTTTCATAAAGTTCTTCAAAAATCTACCCTCCTTTGTTATACTTCCCTTCTGGACCCCCCAGACACATTTTCACTGTTGCAGATCCCATTCCAGTCCCCACCAATAAGTAATATTCCTCACTGAAAACTGATTATTTATCCCAAATTTTCTTAAGCTCCATTATAGCAGTGTTTGGTGGAATATAAATACATGCCAGTGTAATTAATCTCACTTGCCAGTAGCCCCTTAGCACTACAAATCTGCTATTAATTATCTTTTTTATCCTCTTCTATCAGTATTGGAGCTCCTCTTGCAATTAATGTAAGTATTCCTCTTTTCTTTTGTCGCAGGTATTCCACTGAATAACCATCCTGAAAATCTTTCTTTATCAAATTCACATGTTCAGTTCTTTCTAAGTGTGTCTCCTTTAACATAGCTATTTGCACTCTACATTTTTAATATAGTTCACTACTCTTCCTTTTTTGTAGTTATCTGAGAGACCATTGACATTTAAAGACATTACAAAAAGGATCATTGCATTAAAAATTATTATTCTCACCTTTTATATATCACAGCTTTTTTTGCTAAATGTCTAGTTCCAGCTTTTGTGCTACATGCATACACTGTTTGATAGGTTGAACTTTTATACAGTTGTTTCTTGTCATATTAATTTCAGCCTATGTTACGTCTTACAAAACTTTTTGTTTTATTGAAAGCCCTCAAACAAAAAAAAAACAACCCCCCAATACCCCCCTAAACCTATTAACTTAACACTAACACACAAAACTATGTACATCTTCAAATACTGAAGTTTTACCCTCCAAAAAGGGTAAAGTCTGACTCTTCAGTCATAAAACAGGTGTGGTATAATTTTTTTATGTTTATGCCTTTACCATTTCTATTTAAATTATATAGACTTTGTATGATTTCTGTTGTAGCTTTGTACCATGGCCAGTGTTGTAAACCTCTCAACCTCTTAGCACAAGAAATCTGGACAAAGTCTAAATAATTGGGGGAACAAAGGTCCAAAAAATAAGGACAGATTTCAAATATTGCTCTTAAAAACTTGGAAAGTTGCTAGAATAACATTTTGTATGTTAGCACACATTTTCTGAAGGGTATAAAGTCTGACACTCAAATGTGTGGCATATATAGTGACTTCAGTCTTCAGTGATTTGCTATACATCCACAAATTTTATGAGGATCAGATAAAATTATGAGGCAAAAATCTGGACATTCTGTGAAATTCTGCTCAGTTGAGAGCCATGCCAGTGTATGCATCCACCTGACTTAAAGCTATATATAAAGGGGGGATATGTCATTACAAAGATACTAAATCAGTCAACAAAATTTCAATCAAAAGCAAGTGAACAATGTTTTGGGAAAACTTTAAATTTTGTTTTGCAAGGTTCAACAATACTATAGTTAACAATAAGTGAAGGGTGCTGTAAGTACAGCACCCTGCACTGGGAGTTTTGTCCATCTCATTAAAAAAAAAAAGAGCAAAAGTTTTTTTTAAAGCACATCTTGGTCAGATTGTCCTAACTGAGCAGTCTTCAACTAATCAAACAGCACTTATTACAAATATTTAACAAATGTTTTACCTACAGGTTACAGAATAAAAAAAAGAAACAGAGAAAATATACTGCCTGGCACTGTGGGACAGAGAAATAATGCCCAGACAGCGAACCAGATGACTAGAGTTGAAATAGTGGCTCTGGTAATGGAACAGACAGGTAGTAGGGATAGTAACTGAATGATATATGCTGGCCCAGCCATTCTTGGAGGAGGGAGAGGTGTTCTGAGGGCAAAATTGCTGTTATCCAAGTGGAAGCTTAAAAGAAAACAAGAGGCCACAAACCCAGAGGATGTGGGCTTGGTGCTTCTGAGCAGGTGATGGTAGCCCTCACAGATGTATCTCTGGAAATATGCATGTGTTTAGGAAGGGCACAGAAGACCCTGCAATGACACAGGTGCTCACATTAACTGCCAGGAGGCAGGGTTGGAGCCTTCCCTTTTGTCTGTGTGTGTTGTGATACAGGTTTCTAACAGGACAAAGGGACAGACATGTAGTTTTGCATGCAGGGGCATATGGCACTATCTCCATTGTACAACTCCTTTATATGTTTTAGTAAGAATGTCAGCCTTGTCTAATTTCCCAACATCCCCAGGGCACTGTCTGGTTAAATGACTTGGTCAGTGTCATACAGTCGGTAAATGGAGGCTGAGGGATTCAAACAGTGGAATACAAGAAACAGCTCATTAAGAGCTCATAGCGTTAATCCTCTGTGCTACTTCACAAAGATGAGTATCTTTCACAAGTTTGCAAAGCAGCAGTAGGTAGAGAACTATGTTTGCAATACAAGTACTCCTTTTGCCAGAAAACATCAAGTCACAAGTGCTATAACTTCAATGCATGCAGGAAAGTTTTCAGTTGCCTACTTATTTTCATCTGAAGGTAATGTATGTGGGTGCTAATAAAAAGTGCAGAATCTTAATGCAATACAATATGTTTATATGCTTCTACAGTCTCAGTGTTAACTAAGAATTGCCATTTAACATTCCAGTCAGAATGCACTTAGAACAATCAGGCAGCTGTTCAGAACAATATAGCTTTTGTTTTCTGTAACTTTACAACCAGCTACATGAAAGTAAATTACTGGCAGATTTGCTGAAGGCCAAGACATAGCTGGGTCACTGATGTGTGACAGCTTTATATTCCTTCTGATGTTAGTGAAATTAAACATAACATGTAGGCATAGCTGGTAACTGAAATAGATCAGGAGTGAGCTATATCATCAGGGTAAACACTGAAAAAATGTTGCAGTTATTTTAAAGTCATTTTTATGACAGTTTGTTAGCAGATTACAGGTGTGGCACATTCCTATTTTTTTAATTTACACATTTTAATCTCCTTAATTCAGCATTCAAATGTAGAAGAATAATGATAATTATAACTTCACCCTCGTAATGCAACAGAGAGACAGCAACAACCTTGTAATCAGACATCTGTCTCTGGGAACTCATTTATAACAGCAGTTTTTGAGAATTACATATATGCAAGTTAAGTATTACTTCATGGGGCAAATATTAGATGATAAAAAGAGGAAACATACTTGACCCATTAAGACTACTCTTCCACAAGTCCACATGAGAATTTTGAGAAGTATTAGATCCAGATGCCAAGGTTGTTAACTGTTTGGAAAAGCAAACTATTACAACAAAGAATACAAATTAAGGGGGGTCTTTATAATCTTTACCATTCATATCACACTAACCCTTTCAGCAGAGTTGCAGCAAGGCAGACTGCTGCTTGGGGCAACATACTCATTTTACAGGTTCATAACCTCACAGGTGAATACTAGGAAAACAGTCTGCAGACCATTACCTGCCTCGCCAATAGCCTATACTCAAACGTTCCCTCCAGCCTCATGGAGGGAAATACAAGATAGGCTGGGGAAGGATAATTATCTAGGTTTCCTCTTGAAGATGGCAAGCTGCTACTCTGCTTGACATGTAGTGGAAGTCTATTCTAGGGGTGACAGATACACTGGGATATGAGTCAAATATGCCAATGTGTCTTATTTATCTGTTGATGAAGGTTCAACTCCTTTAACCAGGTATTGGATGAACCATTTGTTCTGTGAAGGGATAGAAGGTTGAAGAGGATCACATCATTTATGGCTGAAACTTAAGATTTTTGTGGCCAATGATCTTCTTAGTTAGGAACCTCTAAGGTCTCTCAAGTTGAGTGATATGTTAAGACAAATATATGCCAAAAGGTAAATTATATTTAATAATGAGTGTGATGAGGTATGAGTAAAGGGGAATTCGCTTTGGAAATTAGACGTGCCCCTCTATCCCACGCACATACAATGGTATTGAGTTTCACACTAACTTGTTTCTCAACCATATTTGCTTTGCAAAAGATACAGTGTAATTTTTGTTTGCATTTGTGTGTTGGCACCTTTCTCAAATTTAACAATGGTTATGCTTGGAACATATGGTAAGTCAAAACAGACGTATCCACTACTGCCTCTTTCAGTCAAAGGCTGCAGCACTCACAGTAGTACCAAATCTTTGTCCTCTCAAACTCAATTTGATTTCCTCATTCAGTAAAAACTGACAAGAGAAAATTTAGTCCCTATATGCTTTGTTAATTAGCTAAGAAGGATCATTAGACAGATGGCATGGGTCCTGGCTGAAGATGGTCCATTTTGGGCAAGTCCACCTAGCTGGTTAAGAAGCAAATAAATAAATCAAACTCAGCACATACCTATAGTACTTCTAAAACAAATACCATAGAAGTCATTAATAAAATTAGTACATCTATTTAGTGTGGCTATCATATGCAGCTGACATCAACAGCAGGTTAGGAACTGTGCAACAAATATATGCTACAAGGTGAAAGTTTTTCTTAGAAAACCTTTTCAACATCAGCATTCTCTGTCTACATAGTCATCACCAGACACCAATTAGAAAGCACAACAACATGAACATTAGAATGCCAACAGTAAAGGTAAAAATGAACAGACACCAATTAGTACATGCAGAAACACACATAATAATGTGTCTTATAATGGATAATCTCAATTTCAGGTTAATTAAAGCCCATGATAGCAACTGTCTGTTTGAGACAACTGTTCCTATTTGGAGGGTTAAACTTCATTATTTGAAGATGGGTTCCCTATTAGAGGACCGAAGACGCATTCTTTCGAATGCATCTTGGTCAAACTCAAAAGCCTGAAATGGCAAAATATCGAAGTGGCTTTTAAGCAAATTCTTTCCCTGGGAAAGAATTCACTTGGCCACTTTGTTACTTTGCCGTTTTCGGCACTGTTGTGCAGTCACGGAGTTGGTATATTTAAGTAGGGAGGTGTGGGGAGTGAAGCTCCCCACTTAATGTAATGTTTAAAGTGTTTTATTTTTTTGTTGGAACAGTGATTTTTTTTCCTATGAAAAAAATCGCTGTTCTGACAGTTCAAAATTGTAAGCTTTCGCTCACATAGGGTCAATTAATCACTGTTCGCTTTTTTAAGCATTCGGTGATCTAATATAGACCTTGAAGATGTACATTGTTTTGTGTTTGTATTAATTTAACAGGTTATGGGTGTGATTTTTTTTTTAGGGATTTCATTAAAATAAAAAATCTTATAAAATGTGGCATAGTTTCCAATGATATCTGATGACTATGAATTTCTTCTTGAAGGTGACAAATTAGCTGAGTTTTTTATTGAGAGGGCATATCCTAGATCTTTGGAAGATAAATAAAAAAAAATGGTGATTAAGGACCATAGTACTAAGTATCCCCCCTTTTCATCTGTTGGCAAACTACGTCCTAGTACTAGTGGCAAGGGGGGCATTGTTCTTCGTGAGCAAAGGTTTCAGAAAGAGATGGTTATCTCCTATGGCCAACTGAGTTCTAGAGAGAGAGAATTGTTAAGAACTGGAAATTGTTTTTGATTCTATTTATTCTTTTCCCACTGTAGAGGTATCGCCAACCTTTGTATATTAGAAGGGGTGGGATATTAAAAATGTAATTGAAAATGGTGCTGCCAACGGTGATAGACATGGTATGGTAAAATGTGGGGCTTGTAAATGTTTTTGGTTTATTTACGATGGGCCTTCCATTCATGTGCAGTCCTTTCCTAGGAGCATTACGAATAATGGTAAATTTAATTGTAACACCACTGGGGTCATTTATGTTACCCTATGTTTAACTTGCCCTGCTTTTTACATTGACAAGACAAAGCATCAGCTTAAGAGGTGAAGATACAAACACTGGTATGCAATTAGGAAATGTAACTCAAGTAATGCTTTACATTGGTACACTATACAATGTCAACTTTTAACAATTTTTTGTTTTACATTGTTGAAAAAGTGTCCTATTTTGAAAGAAGAGGACCCTGGGAAACAAAACTTGAATCTCAGGAGCTTTACTGGCAAATTAAGTTAAATTCCATTCAGTCTCCAGGTCTTAAAAATAAAATAGGTTTACGTAGTGCTCTGACACTTAGTGCTAGTAAGATGTAATTAGTAAATGTGTGGAGTTTAATAAAATGAGAGTTTATATTTTGTTTTGATGATTAAATATCCCTTTTGGATAGGGTAGCTTTTATAGACTGCATTTATTTCTAATACATTTCTTAAGTATTATTTTGGATTTTGCAGTATTATTCCTATAAATTATTCCATTGATGTCATCGGCTGAATTTTCTGATTTGTGAGGTGGTTGATGGTATTTGAATGATTATTTTGTTCAGCTCTCTTTATTCTGACGAGGTTTGTATTCAGTGGTAATGTACGAAAGCTCTAAAGTTTTCATTAAATTATTGTCTGGAACTTTTTGCCCCTGGTGTTTTTTTATTTTACCTTATTTATTTTGTTCATACCAATGTGAGGTTTCGGTTCTTTAGAAATTATATTTCACAGCAACATGTGTATTTAATTCAGACATTAACATCCAAAAACTACTTCAGATCATGTGCCAATAATTACTAAGATAAAAATGCAGGGTAATGAAGTAAAGAGGAGACACTGGTGCTTCCCCACCTACCTGTTAAAAAGAAATGAACTTAAGGAATAGGTAGTGGAAATTATTTGGGAGTTATTAGGGAAGACAGAAAGTACTCCAGAAGTTATACCTGGTGAGTGGGATAAGTGAAACTGAAATTTAAAAATAGGGTAGAAATAAAAAAAACAGCTATATTTAGGAAATAACAAGAATTATTTAGAGGGGCTGACAAAAGTTAAACTATTACAGAATAAGGGGAACCACTGGCAGAGAAAATAAGGGACTTAGAAATTCAGGGATATAACTGGTATAGTATTCAAGACAAGTTGGCTTTATTTGCAGATAGTATTATTTTGTATCTGATAGAACAAGAAAAATACATCTCATTGTTGAGGAGCATTCTGAGACAGTTCCATTTTTTCAGGATATAAATGTAATGAAGATAAAACAAAGGGTATGGCTGTAAACTATGTAACCAAACATTAATTAGTACAGCAATACCCAATTTGTGGGGACATGATAAAATGAAGTATTTAGGATTGTGGGGTTAAAAAAAAGATTCTGCTATGGCAGCTAAGGATATGTGAGAAGAGACTAAACAAAAAAATACAAAAAAACGAGAAACTGAAAGCTCTTGCCTATGTATATAGATAGCAAGGTACAAGCAGCAAAATGTTTTTAGTCCCTTTAATTTTATAAACAGATCCAAATGAGAGGTTGTGGAAAGTAATTAATAAAGATGTCACATTGTCAGCCTAGCTATCTGGAATGTTGTAAATAATTATATGTCATTTGTGAAGGAGATACTGCTAGCACAGCTATCTGGAATTTTGTAAATAATCGTACGTCATTTGTGAATATCAACATGATTCATATGCTTGTCTTACAAATGTATTAGAACTGTATATTATGTGTATATTAAACTGCTGGTACAGAAGTGTGTGTGTTGAACAGGATTTGTACAGTTCTGAGCCTGGTTGTGTGACCACATGATGCCCTGCTAGATTACAGCAGAGATGTATATAAACTACTGCACATGTGTAAATTTATATGTTTTAACAGTGGGGACTAGAACACAGAGGGTTAACTTGCAAAACTTCAAGAAAATAGTTGAAATTAAATTGTTTCATGATTGTGCTATAAAAGTTAGTTTCAATGCAGCAAGGAGACAGGATGTCTAGAACTAGGGTGCCTTCTCCATTGTTTTGTAAGTGTTTTATTGTTTTATGTCTTCCAGCAGTTGCAAAGATCTAATAGATATGTAATTTTCACAGTGAGATGCTAAGAGGTTGGTAGTTTCTGACAATGGAGGTTTAGCTTGGGAACTAAAGTCAGATGACAAAAAGTGATGTCATCCAAGCTAACCCAGCAGTAATATTTGATATTAATTTAAGAACTCTTTGAGACAGATAGAGAGAGAGGGGGAGCATTTGTATTTTGTCTTTGACATAACAAGAACATCCACTCACCACTTCTGCCTGCTTGTTGTTCTGCAAGTAAGATTTTAGGGCGTAGTAACTTTTTTAGATTCAGACAGGAATATAGAAAAGTATAGCTTAGATATTTTCTTTATTTATTTGAGACTGTCCTGCAATGTTGTTTTAAATATTTCCTGTGATTTTGAACTCTGATGCAACTAATTACTTACTGAGTATTGTCTTGTTCTTTTATTATTTATTACTAAATAGATTTAAACCTTTTAATTGTGGCTGATCTGTTTAGAGATATTTAAGCTCTTAGAGTATTGCATATTTATTTGGTGACATTGTACAGGCCATTCTTAATAACTTGGCCCTTGGTCAAACTACCATTTGGATTAATACTAACATTACACAGTAGGATTGGACACCCTTTGTTAAGGCCCTTAAAGTAGCTGATAAAGAGTGGCTGCTGGCAGTTGGAACTACCTTATAGTCTGGGAAGAAGATGGCATAGCTAGTAAACCTGTGCCAGCCTTTCCAGTAATGTGTGTGTTTGTATATAAATCAAATCTCAAAGAGTGTGTATGTCAGCTACTTGGGCAGGGACACAAAGCACTGGTTGGGCAGAGAGGGTACTGGAGATCTTGGTTTGGCCACTCAGCTGAGATCTCAACCCTATAGCTGTGCCAGTGGGGTGTCTTTCTGGGGATCTGGAGAAAGAGGGAGAAACCATCCCCAGACTGACTGTGATCTCTGTGTGCTCTTAAGGGAAATTGCACTTTACTGTGTGTGTACCGGTCATCCTCCAAGTGTGTGTATGTTCCCCACTCTTGCCAGTGGTGAGGATTGAGTCTCCTTGATTACTGGGCCAGTGTAGGGGCATCACAAAAAAGTTGAAGGATTTTGTCTGGCAGGGGAAGAGGGCAAGAGTCAAGTGGAATAAGATGATCTTTCCAAAAGAGCAAGGTTTACGATTACCTGATTTGAAGGGATATTTTAGAGCTACAGTTAAAGTTGTTATACATAACACAAGCAGAAAGCTACAGTTCAAAGTGGAAAGGGATGATGATGAAGCAGAGGTGCACATCAAGAAATAAAGAAAGAGTTGGATTTTGGATGCGTATCTTTGAGAAGAATGACAACAATCCTACACAGTCAAACAAAATATTATATTATATTCATAAAGTAGCATAAAATATACTAAAAACTAAGCCAACATGGGAATGGAGAAATGATACTATACCTATAGGGTTGACTGCAATTAGGGTTACAAAGAATAGGCAAAAGAGGGATGGAATTTACTGGAGGAAGCTGGTAAAGGACCCAAGGTATTGGGAACAATAAGTTAATAGACTGGTAAGAGACCAATATGTCATTAGGACTACAGGCTAGAGATTGCCTTCCCTATGATTGCCTTCCCTATCAGGGACTGATATCAGAGTATAGGCAAAGAGAAAGGGATAGCAAAATCTTAAATGAAAGACCTGCACTGTTTGAGTTTTTAGTTGAATCTAGAGCAGAAGCTGCTATTAAACGGATAATCAGGAGGGCATATAAAATATTGCACAATCATTTCAGGAAACAAGCAGAGAAGGTCAAAAAAGACTGAAAAGAAAGATTAGATAAGCAATTCACACAAAAAAACAATGGAAGGACATGTGTATGGCTCCCAAATATGCAACAAAGTCTAGAAGATTTAGGATTTTTGCCTGGAAATGTTTGCACATGTAGTTTTATACCTAAGCAGACTCCAAAGAATTTTTTCTCAGGTAGAGGGCAAATGTTGAAAGTGTAATGGAGAAGAAAGAGGTAACCAGAGGCATCTGATCTCAGAGTGTAATGAGTTGGCAGACTTTATAAAAAGCTCTACAGAGTACTCTGTCAGCAATATTGGGCGGCAAATGAGTGTAACCAAGGAAATGATTTTTTGAGCTGGGTTACAGGATCTGAGTTGCCTAAACACAGTAAGGCTTTGCTAAGTTTAACTCCAGTGGCTCCCAAAATAAAGAAATTACTAGAAAATGGAAATCAAAGTAAAGTCTAAATTGTAACACTTGAAGTAGTGAATATTGTAATAGGGATAAAAGAGCAGGAAGTAGGCTTTTTAGAAAAGGGAAAGAGTAGATTACATAGAAAAAATGGAAACTGTAGGAACAATACACACAGAAAAATGTTTTGGTGGAGGAATGAGGTTTAAAAGAAGACAGGACTTGAACAATTTATGTAATGTTACTTTGATTATATAATATATATCAATATATGTGATGTATAATTTTTGTAAGTGTGCCCCTTTACTTTTCAGAATCTATTTCTCAAAAGTCCAGGCAAACGTAGACTGCCCTTTGCTGACCAAGTTCGCTGATGATTGCAAATTGGGAGCAATCACTGAGTCCCCCAATTATGCTAATATGCTGCAGACAAATGATTGGAGCCAAAACCATGGACTGAAGCTAAATGCAAAAAAGTGCATTAATATTTCCTTTGGGAAAGCTAACATCCTTGCTAATTACATTATAGACAGCACCCCCCTAAGTGTATACCCAGTGGTACATGATCTGGGTACTGAGGTTGATAGCAATTTGAACTTCGACCACCACATATCCAGAGTGGTAAGGAAATCCTTCTATGTGGCACATCTCATAAGAAAAGGCATTGCATCTAGATCTAAGGATGTTATAATTCCATTATACTCGGCCCTCATCAGACCAATAATTGAGTATAATGCTCCCTTTTGCCTGTATCTCACCAGACACCTGCAACAGCTGAAGAGACCACAGAGGTTTCTCATCAAGAAAATATAGGGTACACAAAACAAGTCTTATGCACAAAGATTGAAAGCCCTGTCACTGCATTCTGTCTCCTACTGGCTGCTAAGGGGTGACCAGTGTCTGCCTTATAGGGCAGTCTCAGACCCAGCCCTGATGGAAATGCTACACATTCATAAATCAAACTGCATGAGGATCACTCGCTCCAAAGATCTTAACCTAGCCTCTGAAATTAACAAATTATGCTGGAGACATAGCTATGTCTCCCAGAGACTACCCCTTCTCTGGAACAAATTTCCCATTCATGTGAAACAGAATTCCTCCCTGACCCTCTTCAAATACAAACTAAATCAATGGATGGCTGACCGTAAATTCATTCCTGGGGTTGTGCCCACATCCCTTATGGAAAGAGGCAGTCGGTGTTAATTAACATAGACTTATACCTCTGTGACCTTCACTCACCTAACGACTGATAACTCAGGTAAATCAGAATAAATATGGCTAGGCGTGTAGGGGCTCCTGGGCCATTAGCCTAGTAACATCCTATGAACCCATGAACCTATGAATTTTTTAATATGGTTTGATTACTTTTATATAAATGTAAGTTTGCCTGTGTCACAAATGATAGTTCAGTAAGGGAGTGAATAAAACAGTGCTGAGGAGAAAGACAGAGAGAGAGAAAACAAAGAAAAGGAAAGGAGAAAGAGAGAAAGAGAGAGCAAAAGAGAAACAAAGAACGGGGGGGGGGGGACCAAAAAAATAAAACAGGACAAAGAGACAGACAAAGAACAGGAGAGACAGAAAAACAAAGAACAGCAGAGAAAGACAGAGAATAACAAAGAACTGGAGTGGGGGGACTTTGAATAAGACTTCAGCATAAGAATTATTGTTTCTAGTCAACAGAATAAGACAGGCCTTTGTAGATCAAAGGTCACAAGGAAGGGAATCCCTCCTGTCCCATGTAAGAAAATTAGAGAAAGTCTATTGAAATTACAGAGGAAGCAACAGGCAAAGCTAAGGTACAAATGTTTGAATCAGAAGGTTTACTCTACCCAATGATTTTTAAGGCACTAGAATGAAAATGTTGTTGCTCTGTGGAGTGCCCTTCTAACTTATAGAGCTGTTTTTTTTTTTAGTTTTAGTTTGTTTTTAATTTTCAGTCCTTTTAGAATCCACACATCAAATAACCCCACAGATAACCACTACAAAGCACCAGGACACAAAAGACAACATCAACCACAAATCAGAAGCACAGGGAAACAACTAAAAGAAAGTCAAATATCTATGCTGTAATGAATGTCTTGCACTATTCTGCTACTTTGCTTCTTCTATTTCTGTTTACTAAACCAAAAAAAAAAAAAAAAAACAGGTGCATGAGCTGCGACTACTAGTAACCAAAATGACAAAACAGCACTCAATCACTCATAATGCATGAAACGGTAAAAAATTGAGATGAAAAAGTAAAAACTGTAAAACTTAATAGCCTGAGGTTCCAAATACAAAAGCATATAAAAACATACACAAATGAGTTAAGCACTTTCATTCCACACACAACAGAAGTTCATCAGAGCTGAATTAATTAGTTGTAACCTCCTTATATAGAAACTGTGAGTTCAAAGACCATCCCATTTAAATATATATACATACATTTAATCAACATACAAGATGAATAAGAATGTTCCATTTTTTTTTCATCAAAGATTAAATAATTGTAAAAAAATAATTGTTGAAAATGTTAACAAAATAAAACAACAATCATTAAATATGTTTACAATCCATTTTAAATTGTAAAACATCCCATGTCGAACCACACACTAAAAATATACATTGGGTGTCGTGTTATTCACTAAAAGATCTTATAACTTAGCTGCTTTTAATTTCAGAAGGGGGACTATTGTCATACTGTCATTTAAACCAGGGGCTGTGATGGTATCAAATTTGATTTGCCCTAAAAACTCTTTGTACTCCAAAGTATTGTCCCATGCCCTCCCCTCTTGGGTCAGAGGTGACTCTTTCAAGTATACCAAATAAAAACCTTTGTGTGCAGTCCATGTGGCAAAGTACAAATAACCATGAACAACCACACGCTGTCAAGTCGAGAGTGTGTTCCAACTATTTATTAGAAAAACAACAAGTTAAGCTAGGGTTGCCACCCCTCCATTTTTTTCCGGAATATCCGGAAATCAAACTGATTCTCCAGTAGTCCGGAAAGCACTTTACAAACTCCAGTATTCTGTTTCAAAAAAGGAAACAGACTATTGGAGTTTGTAAATCGGCTGATTTACTATGCTTTTTTCAGAAAAGCATAGTAAATCAGCCGAAAATAGGCAGCAGGAACGGAAAAAGAGGGCGTTCCCTGCCATGTGATATCATCATGATGTCACAAAACGGGCAGAATATGGGCAGGAGAGGAGTGGGGTGGGCGGTGTTACTAGTGATGCAAGGGGTGTGGCTTTACTCTGGTTTTAGCCACAAAGAAAGGTGGCAACCCTAAGTTAAGCGCTTTCGTCCCCTCAAGGACTTAATCAGAACCTGATGCCATTTAAAATCACATGACTTATATAAAACTTAAAACATGCATCACCCAATCACATTGCATCTTCATGTCAGTTCCTTAACCCTTTAATGTCCATCGTATGTTACCATCAGTGAAAACAAAGTCACTATCTGAAACAAAATAAGCATAACCAATATGGCAGAAGAATAATAAAAATCCGATAAAAAACAAAGTCTTCCTATATTATTTGTAACCAAACATACATAAATATACCCACATTTCAACATGTGCCTATGGTACAAAAATTCTGTTTAAAATCCTATTTAAAATGCACATACTCTGTTAATATAAACAAAATTAGTAAAAAATATTACAGTTTAGCAGCTCTCATTTTAAGTTCAGGAGGGGACGAAAGTGCTTAACTTGTTGTTGTTTTTCAACTAAACAGCTGGAACACATTATTGACCTGGACAGTGTGTGGTTATTCATGGTTATACAGAATAAAAACCTTTTCTACTATTCACATAACAAACTGTACTTATAAGGGACATTGTTTTTGCTCTCCTTAGCAATATCATACATAAATTTATAAATCATTTTTCTAAGTGCCCTTTCAGTTTACCTATATAAAATGAAGGAGAGGAGGAACAAATTGCTAACTAAATAAGCCCCTTAGTTCCACAGTTCCCATCCTGCAACATAATATTACTGCTATTAAAATTTTCAAATTTAATACGGCCTTTTGCCTAGATGTGAGCAAGCACCATATTTAAATGTACCCCTGTTAACTTCTCTTCTCTTAATTCTAGTATGTGTTTCTAACAACAGTTTAATATTACTACCTGCTTTATAAACAAACCTAAGTTTGTTTCCCACTAACTGTGTGATGCCTCCATTGTTTAAAAACATTTTCCAGTTCCTCTCAATTATTTTCTTGACCTCTGTGTTACCATCGCAGATTAAATCCAATGAACCAACTCCTAAAAGTGGGTTAAAGTTGTTTTTTAAGATCACCGATTTCCTTACTGACATTCTTCCCCAATGTATGGGGATAATCCCTTTCATAAAACATATTTTCCAACTTCTTTTTTTCAACTTCATATGTCGAATCTTCTGAAATCATTCGGGCTAACCTCAAAACCTACCCTTTAACTAGTTCTTCCTTCATCGCAAAGTAGTATGAACTATTATAATGTAAATAAGAATTACTAAAGGTGGGTTTTCTACAGATGTAAGAACTAAATCCCTGCTTAGTGCTGGAGATATAAATGTCCAAAATAATTACTGCCTTCCCTTTGAAATTGATAAGTAAACTTTAAAAACCCAGTAGTCAGGTTGAGGTATGAAACAAACCACTCAATGTCTGCTGGTAGACCATTCCATAAGACAAAGATGTAATCCAAATACATGTAATAGGCTTTGCAGTACTTATATAGTTCAGATGTGAAAACAACATTTTTTCCCCAACTCCACAAAACCAGGTTGGCAAACACAGGAGCACAAGCTGCACTCATAGCCAATCCCTTAATCTGCCAGTAGATTTCTCCTACAAAATATATAAAATGGTTTCTTAAAACTATGTCAGCACAATACATTATCAAGTTTATATCTATTGCCATTAAAAAAATCACAACATAAAAGTGCTTCATGAAAAAAAGTCTTATCGTCTTCTTGGAGAATACTAGAAAATAAATTGACCATGCTGATGGTCAAAAAGTATAAATTATTCTCCTAAAGTTCACCCTTAAGTCTAGATAGAAAGTCCCAGGCATGTGTGATTTTTCTAGCAGTGGGCTTAAGGATTCAGTCTATGTAAATTGCAAGGGGATATGTCTTAGAATTCATAGCTGTAACAATGGACTTAAATGGGGGATGAAAAACAGCTTTATGAACCTTAAGATTCCCAAAAATAGTAGGATTTAAAGACCTAGGATTCCTAAGGAAATCATATAGGTTCATAGCAGATTACTAAGCTAACACTTTAAGAACCCTTATAAGCCTAGCCAATATAACCTGATTTTACCCAATATATGGCCCCAAGGGGAAAGAGGATGGCATGGATTTGAGCCTATGCATTGAGTATCTTACAAATTGCCCCTGCCCACAACGGACACAGGCACTACCCTAGGTGTGAATTTGTGATTCCCCATCAGTTGATCCAAACTGCATTTGAAGAGGACCAGGAAAGGGTTCTGCTTAATGTGAATAGGAAGCCTGTTCTAAAGAATGGGAATCTCTGAGATACATACCTGTCTCTCCAGCATGCTTTGAGTCACTGACTAAGTTTAGATCCTCAGATCAGGTGATCCTTCTGCTGTTTAACTTGCAGATATATAGCAGTTCCATCAGGGCTGGATTTGTGAGTGTCTTGTAGGTCAGGCATAGGTCACCCCTTAATAGTCAGTAGGAGGCAGAATAAAGGGATAGGGCCTTTAGTCTATCCGCATACGACATGTTGTTTACACCATGCATTTTCTTTGTGAGGAACCACTTTGGTAGCTCCAGCCTGCTGTAAGTGCCTAGTCAAGTACATGCCAAATGGTGTATTGTACTTGATTATTGGTCTAATGAGGAAGAAGTACAGCAGGACTATAATTTCCTTGGATCTGGATGCCATACCTTTACTTATAAGTTGTGCTCCATAGAAGGCGTTCCTCACTACGGTAGACACATGGTGGTCAAATTTCAGGCTACTATCTATCTGTGTACCTAGATCTCTCACTTCTGAGTCTACTCTTAAGGGTATGCTATTGATGTTATCATTTTTAGAGGTATATGACTTCCCAAAAAGTATGATAATTATTTTTTTTTACATTTAGTTTTAAGCCATGGTTTGGCACCAACCATTTGTCTGATATAGACGCTCCTGACGGATATCTACACCATTAGGGGATTCAGTGACTGCCCCCAGCTTGCAGTCATCAGCAAACTTTGTCACCCGGAAGCCTTCCACATTAGCCTTGATTTTAGAGAAGTATATTCTGAACAGGAGTGGTCCCAGCACTGAGCCCTGTAGCACACCACTAGTAACTGGCCTCTTGCTGGATCTGGATTCACCAACTTTAACCACATGTATGCTGTCCACGAGCTAACTGGCTACCCATCTGATGAAGAAGGAATTTAGGTCCATTTATGTGGGTTTATTTATACTTAAGTAGGGAAATGTTTCAAATGCCTTGACCAGATTGAGGTAGGTGGCATGTACTGTTTTACCTCATCCATAGCTTCAGTGAATTTCTCAAAGACATCCACCAGATTCAGTAAGCATGACCTGCCCTTGACAAAGCCAAATTGGGTCGGGTCCAGTGTTTGGAGGTTTTCTATGTCATTATTTATCAGGTCCATGATTATTCTTTCCATGGCCTTACATATAAGACTAGTCAGACTTATGGGTATGTAATTTCCCGTCAGTGGATGGTCCCCCTTTATGCAGACAAATGACTGTTGCTGTTCTCCACTCTACGAGGACAAAGCCTGTCTGAAGGCTGTGGTTAAACATAGATCCTAATCCTGATAACTCCTGATTTAAGTTGTTTAAGAGGCTACCTGGTATATCCTCAGGCTCCACTGAAGCCATGTTTTTAGCTTTAAAGGGTGCAGTGCTAAAATCTTTTTTGACAATAAATGGCAATGGAGTGGTGGAGGGTATTTCTTGAAGGAAACTGTGGCTGATGAGGAGGTGAAATTTGAGCTGAATTTGTCAAGTAGCAGATTTGCTATATCATCTGGCAGAGTACAGGTGTTGCCATCTATAACTAATTCTGCACATTGCTGGGTGTTGCCCTTAAGATTGTGGACATAACTGAAAAATACCTTATGGCTATTCTTACCTCTGAAGGCTATTTTTACCTCAAGGTCTGGTTTCAGAGACTTCACTGGTTCCCTGATTCACTTGTTTAAACTAATGAGCAACTTTTTGCTCTGTTGTGCCAATTCCCTGTTACTTCTTTACAGAATTTTCTTTCTTTTGGTATACAACCTATAAATACCAGGGGTTCACCAGGCTGGCTTGTTTTTGCATTTTGACCTGGGGTTATTTCAGGTCTGGTACTGCTGTTTATATGTAGTTGTTTATATGGTCTTACAGAGCTTTTCTGTACTCCTCTGTATAGGCTTCAGTGTTTTCTGGATTTGGGGAAGCTTGGAAACCAGCTATGCTGTCCCTTAATAAGGGGTAATTTACCTTAGAGAAGTTCTTAAAGTTTTTAGGGTTAGGTGAGGGGACTAATTTTACCTTTATTTCAAGGAAGACTGCTTTGTGATCTGACCTTACCAGTGAGAACATCACATTGGTGTGTGTGTGGGGGAAGTACACTCTCATATTTGTGAGTATCACATCTAGGATTTTTATTCCCCAAATGGGAGTGCAGACTAGCTGCTCCGGGGCATTTGAATTTACAAAGTCAAGAAATTTTTAGGCCTGCATGATAGTGGTTGTGTATGCCTCCCAATTAATGTAGGGGTAGTTAAAATCACCCATGAGTATGGTATTGGACTGGATGGGGAGTGATTCTAGTAACTTCAGGTATGATGTATGGGTTTCTTGGTTCATGGTGGGGGACTGTAGCTATCAAGAATATGGTAATGGATTTACCCATGGTTAATTGGACATTGAGTATCTCAAGCATGTCTTATTGTCTGACCAACCTTGAGGTGTTCTTGTCCTTTATGTAGATAGACACACTTCCACCTTTTACTCTTTCATGTTCAATGGGTGGTCAGAATGGGGTCTATATTATATTTTCAAAAGTTTCAAACATCGAACACCATATGGTCAACACCATATGAGCGATGTTTGAAATTTCGAAAATATAATAAAAAAAATAAAAATAAAAAACTATACTTACCTAAACACTGTAAGCAGGGGGGCAAGCCCCCCTGCACCTCCCACACCCCACTACTTAAATATTCCTACTCCGAGATCGCACTGCATTGAAGTAAAGGGAAAATATTCCCTACAGCGATTTCTGTGTTACATGCGTGACATTTCGATGTTTCGACCAATCTGGTTCGCTCAATATGCATTCACCATTTACAATTGTCGATCATGTGATAGGAACCCATCAGAATGTATGAAAGGTGTTACAGCCATGTACTGCTGGACTGCTTGTTGTGGCTTTGAATCATGTTTCAGTAACTACACAGACATCAACATTTTCCAGGGTGAGGAGAGTTTCCAGGAAGTGCAGTTTCTTGTTGACACTCCTAGCAATGAGCAGTAACACCTTTAGCTTGTCCTAAGTAGCTTTTGTTATGTTGGAATGTTTGTCTGTTTAGCAATGCTAAAAAAGGCACTATAGGGGTGGACACTCTTTTGGCCAATATCCAAAAGCCAGAAGTGACAGGTGAAGGCAACCCTAACAAAGCCGCGTGGCCTGTCAACCATGTCCTCCCAGGCTAAGTATTGGCCCCCTTTGGAATGATACCACTAGCTAAGCCAAATGTTAAAATTGATCATTTTCTGCTGGTATTGTGGCAACATTCTTGGAGATGGTAGAATACTGCTGAGATCTCAAGCATGTATCTCTTCATATAGTCCAAGGAGGTATGTTTAGGGCATTCACGTCCACATGGACTATGACTGAGTTATAAGTATAAGTGATTTCAGTGCTTGCATTAACTGGTGAATCCTAGCCCCTGAAAGGCAATTAACTGTAATCTTCCCCTTATCCAGCCTGGTAAGAGGGCAGCAGTGTGTCTTGCAATGGAATTTCCTATGACCAGAATACTGGGTTGTGAGGTGTTTTGCCTTATTGGGCTCAGTAGTTGAGACACAATGAAGATGTGGCTTTATGTGTTATGATGGTAATTGTCATGACTGTGTCCATGCAGAGTTTCTGAGGACTGTGCCTGACAGGTCATTGAGGTTTGGGTAAGTTACATGTGAGCACCTGTGCATATGTGGGTCTATGTGCGTGGTCCTTTATAGGTGTGGTGGGTGATGTGTGTGAGCCGCTGACAACCTGCTTATTGCTTTTTGTGTATATATGTGAGAGTCTAGCCTCCAGTGTCAATGTGCAACTACATCTCTGTATGTCTGCTCGAGAATGAAGTGATTGTCAATGTACATAAAGCAATTGCTACATTGCCTAAGGATGCCCTGGATGCAGAGATAGCAGGAAAGTGTCCATCACTGGTTGCTTGGCCTAATGTGTACTTGAAAGGATAGGCATGGAGGGTGTTTATAACTGGATGAGGGAAGGGTGCTTTGTAGAAATGAGCCAAGAGACACTCAATTGTGCAGAATCTATAAAGGCACTAAAAAGAAGGTACGCTGATTAATAAGCCATCCAGCTAATAAAACAACTATGTGCAGGAATCTGTAGTGTGTTTCTCCAATCTATGCAGACCAAGCTACCACTCACTTACACTAGATGGAAGAGCCACTGTCCTCTTGATGCAAAAACACAGAAAAGAGCTTGTTAAAGTGTACAAATACAATACTTTATCCAACAGATAGCCAGATAATGAATTCAGAACAATTAAATCAGGATAACAGACAATGAAAGACAAAATACACTTTTTTTTCAAAATAAGCACAAGGAAAGGTAAATAAATAATCTAAGATAGAAACAACAGTGTAGAAAGGGAAGACCTTATAAGGTTCAACTTACAGTAAGAATGGGCAGCTTAAAATCACCAGGTTTAAAAAGCAGATAAAGGAATGGGAGGGTGGGTAGGAAAACTAGGGTCTATATTACAACAGTGAATGATCGAAAGATCGAACGCTGTTATATCGACACCAAAACATCGATAACTTAAAAGAGTGAACACCCAGAACGGTGATTTTTTCCCAGGGGAAAAAATCGCTGTTCCTCAAAAAAAAACACACTAAACACTATTTTAAGTAGGGGGCTTCTCTACTTAAATATAGCAACTCCAAGATTGCACTACATTGCCGAAAACAGCAAAGTGACGGAAGCGGCCAAGCAACTTCTTTCCCAGGGAAAAAAATTTGCTTATATGCCACTTCGTCATTTTTGACATTTGAAGTTCGACCAAGACGCATTCGACAGAATGTGCCTTCAGTCTTCTGATAGGAACCCAAAAAATAACCAGTAGGGAGTCATTAACAGTTCTTGTAGTTTTTCCTTGTGTCTTATCAGAAAAGACAAAGATACAGAACACACAAGAAACAAATTAACCAATGGAAAAAAAAAAACATGAAATGTGTAGCCTGTGTAATTAAGTATCTATCTACCGCATACAACAAAAACACCAGACCAAGCAGACTTCTTAAAACAGAAAACAAAATGGAGCAGGTGAAACAGAAAACAGCCCAATCAGTTTAAGCAACACTCAGAAAAAAATACAGATATACTTTCCTCACCCAGGAGGGAGTCACCAACAGTGCTTGTAGTTTTTGCAGACCTTGAGTCTTATCAAAAAAGACAAAAACACAGTATCACTTAAGAAACAAACTAACCAATGGGGAAAATATGCAAAATATGCTATCTAGGTTATTTGAATGTCTATCTGCCACAAGAGCAAAAACACCAAGCCAAGCAGTTTTCTTATAACAGAAAACAATATGGATCAGGTAAAACAGAAAGCAGCTTTGTCAGTTTAAGCAACTTACAGACAAAAAATATATAGATTTACTTTCCTCACCTAGCATGGAGTCACAGGCAGGGCTTGTAGTTTTTTGCAGGCCTTGAATGTTATCAGAAAAGCCAAAGACATAGAAATTCTCTAATTATTAAAGTAGCACTCCAGAAACAAATTACCCAATGTAAATTACATAAAAAAAAAAAAAACGTGAAATGTGCAGCATTGGTAATTTAAGTGTCTATTTGACACACAAAAAAATACTAGGCCAAGCAAATTTCTTAAAACAGAAAACAAAATGGAGCAGATAAAACAGAAAGCAGCTCTATCAGTTTAAGCAACTCACAGACAAAAGATTATATATATAAAAAAAAAAATATATATATATATATATATATATATATATATATATATATATATATATGTATGTATACGTGGATCACCTATAGAACACCCACAGCCCAAAACACCGTCACCCATATGGCCGACGCCATATGGTCGACACTCACAATATCGCCAGCGCCAGAACTCCACAAAAAAGGAAAATGGAAATAAGGTACATAAGGAAGGCTGATGGTGGAATGCAGAAGTCCAGGAAGTCATAAAAAGAAAGAAGGTGTGCAGGAAGAAGTGGGAGATAGAAAAGGCTGACCAAGCTAGAAAGGACTATTGGTTGGCTAACAAAGAAGCTAAGAAAGAAGTTGCAATAGTTGCAATAGCAGAGACGAGGGCAGCGAAGGCACTCTACCAACTGCTGGAAAGTGACTCAGTAAGTGGCACAAAGAAACTGTATCAGGTTGCAAGGCAAACACAGAAACATAAAGAAGATAGTCAGACACCCTTCATAAGGGATGCCAGCAACAACCTGCTCACCAGTCCACAAGACATCAAAGGCAGATGGAAGGAGTATTTCCAACAGCTTCTGAATGAAGAAAACCCTACAGAAGCTGTTCTGCCCCAGAAAGAGCCTAGGATGAGAGAAGAAGAGGACCCCACCCTAGAAGAATTAAGAACAGCACTAAGGAAAATTAAGTCAGAGAAAGCAGCAGGTTCAGATGAGGTTACAGCAGATATGATAAAGATGCTGGGTGAGATAGGGGAGAAATGGCTCCTGAGGGTACTCATAGCAGTGTGGAGAGAAAGGCATATTCCAGATGACTGGAGAATAAGCATACTTGTGCCAGTGTACAAGAACAAAGGGGACACCCACAACTTTGGGCAGTACAGAGGCATCAAACTTCTATCATATTGCATGAAATTCTGGAGAGGGTGATTGATAAACGGATACGCAGAGTAGTAGAATGTAAGATGGAAGATAAGCAGTTTGGATTCAGATCTGGATGCAGCACAACTGACACAATGTTTGCAGTGAGACAGTTACTTGAAATGAGGAGAGAGTCCAACTGGGCATTCCTAGACTTGGAGAAAGCATACAACAAGGTCCCAAGAAAGCTGATCTGGGTAGTACTGCGGTGGTTTGAAGTCCCAGAAACATTGGTAGAATTAGTGCAAGCTATGTACAAGGATCCAATGACTCAAGTATGAACAGTGTTTGGCCTCACAGAGGGGTTGCCAGTGGGAGTAGGTGTACATCAGGATTCAGCTCTGAGCCCACTGCTGTTCAAACTGGTGATGGACTACATTAGCAAACAGGCCAGAGGGGACAGATCAATAAACTGCTGTATGCTGGCGATGTGGCATTACAGGCAGACTCTGAGCAGGAACTTCAGCAAAGGATAGGAGAATGGAATGCAAAACTAAAGGCACATGGGATGAAACTAAACACAGATAAGACAGTGGTAATGGCAGCAAATTGATGAAATCAGAAGAAGCTTAGAATAGAGATAGAACAGGTAAACAGCTTTAAATATCTGGGAGGGGTGGTTGAGGAGAAGGGATGTCTGAATGAAGAG
This sequence comes from Protopterus annectens, assembly GCF_019279795.1. Lineage (NCBI taxonomy): Eukaryota > Metazoa > Chordata > Ceratodontiformes > Protopteridae > Protopterus > Protopterus annectens. The sequence goes on along the minus strand of NC_056751.1, from coordinate 700,174,384 downwards.
GTCAAAGCTAGAATCAGAGGGACTGCAGCCAAATGGCATAGATTGTCTAGTGTAGTCTATGACAGAAGAATGCCAAAGATGCTGAAAAGTAAGGTGTACAAGACAGTGGTGTGACCAGTAGTACTGTATGGTACAGAAACCTGGGCAGTAAAGGCAGAACAGTTGAAGAAGCCTGAGGTAATGGAAATAAAGTGCCTGAGAAAGGTGGTCGGATGCACATTGTGGGACAAAGGAAGAAATGAGGACATAAGAGCAGAAGCCAAAGTAGCTCCAATTACAGAAAAGATCAAAAAGAACAGATTACGGTGGTTTGGACATGTGCAGAAAAGCAGATGACAATCTGGTGAGGAAGACTTGGGACAGACAGGAAGAAAGTAAGAGGAAGCAAGGACGTCCAGCAAAGAGGTGGATGGATTGTGTGAAAGAAGATCTGTGACAGTCAGGCATGGGTGTTGAAGAAGGCAGGAGTGTGGCACTGAATCAAGAGAATTGGCAACAGTTAACATGATACCCCGACCCCATAAAGAAAAATGGGAAAAGTAGGCTGATGATGATGATGATGTAAATGTGTTTGGGACCTGTACCTACTGTTAAGTTACCCAGCGTCTCAGTGCATCTATATGGTGCAAGGGAAATGATACCCATTTACTCTTTTTTTTTTTTTTTTTGTACACGTTACATAGTCCAAGCACACTCAGTTCCTTCAAAAACACATTTGCGCTCCTTCTCTATTTTATTATGATGCAAAGTAAGATGCCTCATGTAATTAGCAATATGTGAAAGCAGTTTTCATGTTTATACTGCTCAGTAAATCTCATATTTATTTCCTGAATTGAAGTTGCTTTTGGTTCCCATCACTCAAAACCGTCACTTATGACACAGAGAGAAGAGATGCTAAGAGATTTCAAACTATTTCTCTGAGGCTTTGCTACAACATATTTCCTGCTCTTGCACTAAACGAAAACTGTCCAGCTCTTCTTTGACACAAAGCAGTGTTAAGCAGCTGAATTCAAATAACTGCATCAGGGACAGTATATCTGGCATTTATAAAGTGCTGAGTGAAGCAAGAATATAACAATGCATCATTTTTAGATTGGATTCCACTAGGATGCCAGAAAGGGAGTTTTCAGAAAAGAATGCCAACATGAATCCAAAGAATTCCAAAAAGAGAAGATAGCTTTCTCTAAAGAATATTGTTTGAATTGTTAAGCTTCAGAGAATTATGGTTTCAAACAATGTGCAAAGAGGTTGTTCTTTTCTCAAGACTTTAAAGACCTCAATGAATACTTTGTTGCTGCACATAATTATCTATTTCAATCCATTTATAAGAATAAGTACTGGGTTTCTAAAGGTACCTCATACAGTAACCCCAGCCACAGTCTGTGTTCACTCTGCTTCACTTGTTCCTTCACCCCGGTCTCACGCCATGCTGCCCCAGATACACTACCAGCTACATTCACAGACCCCCTCTATGCTGCCCAAGACACACTACTTGCTGCATTAACAGACCCTCTCCATCCTGCCCCAGATACACTACCAGCTACATTCACAGACCCCCTCTATGCTGCCCAAGACACACTACTTGCTGCATTAACAGACCCTCTCCATCCTGCCCCAGATACACTACCAGCTACATTCACATACCCTCTCTATGCTGCCCAAGACACACTACTTGCTGCATTAACAGACCCTCTCCATCCTGCCCCAGATACACTACCTGCTTGTATTCACAGACCCCCTCTATGCTGCCCAAGACACACTACTTGCTGTTTTCACAGACCCTCTTCATGCTGCCCCAGATACACTACCTGCTATATTCAAAGACTGTGATGTACCCTAACTACACCCCTGCACTATCAACAGTCACAGCCCACGCTACACCATAATCATGCTACTTGATGCACCCATAAACCTAGTCCATGCAGTACCCTGACTACACTCCACGCTGCATCTACACCCACATTCCATGCTGTACCTTAAATACACTCTACACTGTAGTTACACCCTAAATACACTCCACAGTGCATCTACAGCCACAGTCCACAATGCACACTAATCACACTCCCTGCTGTATCTACATGCACTGAGTCCATACTGTACCCTAACCACATTCCAAGCTGCATCCACAACCTGAGTCCACGTTGTACCTTAACTATACCCCACACTGTATTTGCAATCATAGTCTACACTGTACCCTTACTACATGACATGCTGTATCTACAGACCCAGACCATGCTATGTCCTAATCATGTTCCAGCCTCCATCCATATCCCTAGTCCTTGGTATATAAACAACCTCAGTCCATGCTGCACTTTAACCACACCTTGTCTTACAGCAGTGTCCACTGTGTATCTGTAACCTCAAGCCAGGTTGTACTCTAACTATCCTCCATGCTGTATCCGCAGTTCAAGCCCCCTTTGTATTCAGAGCCAAATCCAAAATGTAACCACAGCTGCTGTTTTTCCTGTACTTCAGCAACATTCTACCATCTATCTACATCCCAGTCATTGCTGTACCTCTGATGCATTCTGTGGCTTTTCAGTCACATTCCACATAGTATCATTCACATTCCATGTGTATCCATATCCCCAGTCCATTCTGAATTCTAACAATACTCCATGTTGTGTACATCCCAGGTCCTTGCTGTAGCCATAACAAAACTGCATTCTGTATCTAATAGCTCACTCCACCTGCAGGCCAACTACAGCTTCAGGCCCTGCTGTAGCCTAACGCACACCACATTGTATTGATGTTCCCAGTCCACTATGTATCCACAGCTTCATTCCCTGCTGTACCCTACCCTCTGTCCATGCTGTATCTAAAGCCTAGGTCAATGTTATGGCCTAACAACTCTGTAGTAAAGTCCTACTTAATTCTTTACCTCATCAGAATCATGCTCCCAATTTAAACTGGACATTCACACCTACATACATCATGTTCATTTACCTCACTCAGTATTTTGTCCTCAGCATCACTTTGTGTTGTGCTCTGACCTTTGTGCTTTGTCATAAATCCCACTGTGGAATGAACTGCCAGGGTCATTCCATACTACAGAGCTATACTCAATCTATGATATACACATACCCATGCTCCATGATGTGATCCAAATCTCTCCACATGTTATCAGCCCAGATGCACTATATTCTGAACTGCCAGTCCCAGCCGGTGTATGCTGCAACTCTAGTCTCACTCCATCATGCATCACCAGTTAAATCCTGTATGCTGTTGTCAGGATTACTATATATTATGTTTTATTGACTTGACTGACTGATTGACTGCTGATTGTTGACTGGACTAGATGACTAATACATGAAGGATCCTTTACAGACACAGCCAGGAATACAGCAGGAATATTTAAAATACAGCTACACATTTGATCTTATTTATTTTATTTTATTTATCCTTTGTTGACCAAGTTAGTTCCACTACGGTAGTGGCCTCATTTCAGGGGAGACCTGAGGTGGTATTTATACTACTAAGGGGAATTTGGCCAGGGCATTGGGGAACTTCCTTTACTCTTTTTGATAGGTACCATGGGATCTTTTACATTCACCTAAGATACCCCAACTCAAGGAAATGGGACCTCGGTTTAATGTCTCATTTGAAGGACAGCACACTCACAAGTGCAGCACCCCCCCTTATGCTGCATTCAGTGCCAGCAATCCATCTACCTGGTATGAGGATAGAACCCACAGCCTTCTGAACCAAAGGCAAGTGTGCTACCTGTTGTGCCACCAACACATCTATAACATTGATACATATTGCCAGTAAAGAGAAAACAGACATTGCAGAATGTACATAAATCACCAATGCAACCAATCAAAATTTTCACCTAGAAGTAATCTAGATCAATGTCAGTGTATAAATATAACACCCACTACAGTACTTTAAGGTGCCAGATATCACTGTAGCAGCATTATATTGTTACAACTACTAACAGGACCACAGCAGGAGAATGGATAATGGTGTGACATTTATTTAACTAGCACAATAGTTTATGTACAACAAAAAAATGAACACAAGAGTCTCAAAAACTGACTGGACATCAAAGCAACACTCAAGCTAGTGAACTCTAGATTCCCCATGTACCATTCCCTAGTGATCACATAATAAAGACAGTTTGGTGGATATGGGCATCCTGAGGCAATGAAGCAACTGTCTCATGTTTACTGACAACCACTTAATTCTTAAACAAACTGATACTGTATGTGTGAGAGATACAGATACACAATATCACTGGAGGCAAGGATCTCCCATACAGCAAACAGTTTGTCTGAAACGCACACATCACTCCCACCACGCATACTTTATGCCAGACACAGAGACCCACATATGCTGAGGCTGTTAAATGTAATCTTCCTAAACCAAAAAGTCCTTCTTGATGTTGCAACCACAATACATATCCTCAGCAACATCAAAAGTACTAAAACAACATCTACCAAGACACACACAGCCACATCTCATGGTATCTCAACCTCTAAGCCCATAAAGCAAATAACCACACAACCCAATATTTTGGTCATGGAGAACTCCATGGTGAGATACACAGTTGTCACACTCACCAGGCTGACTAAGAACAGAGTCAAGGTCAGTTGCTATTCATGGGCCAGGATCCAACAGATCACACGCACACACTCAGGTCATTGAACCATGTTGATGTGTCTGTAAACAACCTGAGATGTACCTCCTTGGATTATATGAAGAGAGACATTGTGGTCTATGTGTCCCAGGCCAATATAAGCCTAGCACTGAGCAGCATTCTACCTTCTCCAAAGATGATGCCACAATATAAACAGAAGATGACTGAATTTAACAATTGGCTTAGTTTTCGGAGTCATTCAAAGAGGGTGCAATATTTGTCAATCTGTCAATCCACTCCCCTACCCTACCCCCAATTCTCACCCCCACTACATCTGCATCTACATTTATCTTTACCCCTCATCACCTGACCACCCCTTACACCTATCAGCCACCTCATAGCATCCACCCCAACCACAACCCCAATTAAACCCATATCCAATAAGCACACAGACCATCCAGGGATCACCACACTACACCAACCCCTTTCTTCAACCCACAATACTCCTGATACCCAATTCTCTCCTACACAAATCATGCAAGGCATACTACCACTCCTACTACTAACTCTCACCACCCTAGCTTACTCTATATCCATACATTCCAACACACCATTAAACAATAATACCTTCCACACAACACATATATTTTCACGCTCAAACACTCATGCAAATTTCCTCATCTGTTCAACATTATTTAATGACAGCACTATACTACATATATATAAGATACACACTGCACAACCCTTCACTAGAAATACATCACCTAGATCTAACACAGAACTAGCACATGCAATTAAAATTAAACTACTTCTTAGAAAATGGTTACTTATCTCAGGGGACATACACCCAAAGCTAGGTTCACATAATACCATACTATCAGATAGACATCAGACCTACTTATTATTGACCTTAACTCTAGAAGTATATCTAACAAACTATCTGACTTACACGCACACATAGTTCAATACTCCCCCCGATATACTAATGATTACTGAGACTTGGCTAAAACCCTCCACCCAAAATGAAGAAATCCTCCCTCCAGGATATAATATCCCAAGACTAGATGGAACAGCTAGGAAGGGAGGCGGAGTTGGAATTCTCTTTAAAAACTCACTCAACCTCCAACCTCTACAAACTCCTCTACCTAAATTTCAAAATGCCAACTCCCTAGGTTCAGTTCTATTTCTAAACAAGAAAAAGAAGATCAACATTTTCTGAAGTTATATCCCTCCAGGTAACAACTCTTCTACAATTGAGGAAATATTACAAGGAACAAAAGATAACCTCCCTCAGGAAACAATACTACTAGGTGACCTAAATTCTGACTGGCTATCTTGCGACTCTAACAACCCTTCCAACCACATTAACTTATATGGGTTCTCTCAACTCATCCAAGAACCCGCAAGAGTGGACAAAAGATCTCAAAAACAATCAGTTCTTGATTGGACTTTGGTGAACTGCCCCAAACAAAAATACCAGGTAGGCTGTCTACCAGATGGGCTCAGTGATCACCTCCCCACATTCCTCCTATGGAAACGAGCTAACATACCCAAACCTATAGTTTATAAACAAATCAGGGATGACTACAAAGTAAACCTACAAACTCTTAACAGTATTCTAAAACAATGCAACTTGGCTCCATTAAGAACTCTTGAATTAGACCAGCCAGTAGATTACTTCAACACTACTTTCATCAACGTCCTTAATACAGTCACTCCCATTAGAAAAATTAGAGCTAAAGCAAACTACGCCCCATGGTTAAGTAGGAGCACAAGAGCTTTACTAAACTTCAGAGATAAAGCTTGGAAAATCTGGAAAAAGAATAACACTACCCTAGCCAAACAAAACTACCAACAACTTAGGAATCAGGCCAAAAAACAAACTAAAATTGATAAACAGAACTACTTTTTAGGCATCCAAGACAAACACTCCAAAAATTCCCAAATGTTTTGGCAAGCTATCAACTCTCTACTAAAACCTGGCAAAACTACCACTCCAGCACCCAACACCACTACTACTAAGGATGACATAGCTTCTCAATTTAATCATCACTTCACAGAATCTATTCTATCACTATCTGCCCAACTATCCAAAAATAGCCTTCTATCTACCCCATCCAAAAGTCCTGATAATTCACATTCCTTTACTCTCTCTCTCTCCTGTACCCACCTCAGTAATCAAGACTCCTCATAAAAATGAATCCCACCACTCCTGCAGCCGATGGTATACCTCCTAACTTCCTAAAAATAGCAGCTGAAACCTAAGCCTACCCTGTCTCAGTCCTTATCAACCACTCCATACAGGAAGCCTACATCCCCCAACTGTGGAAAGTCCCCTATGACCTTTCAAACTAACACCTTATTGCTATTTTATCTCCCTTATCCAAGCTACTTGAAAAGTGCATTCACACTCAAGTTATGCATTTCCTGAATACACATAGTCTCCTATCCACCACACAGCATGGTTTCCTCTCTAACCATAGCACGACTACCGCACGTCTCTCTTTTACTAATCAGGTCAACCAACATGGAAACAACAATAACTTTGTATCAGCTATATTCCTAGATCTCTGCAAAGCATTCAATATGGTCTCACACACCATTCTATTAGACATTCTATCCTCCCTGTCCTTTACCCCCCCCCCACTATCACCTGGTTCAAAAACTATCAGACAGGCAGCAATCTGTCAAATGGCAAGGCATACTATCCCCTCTACTCCCAACTACCATAGGCGTACCACAAAGATCAATCCTGGGTCCATTTCATTTCTCTATTTTCACCAATAAACTACACACCTCCACCCAGCATGCCTCACTTATACAGTACGCAGATAATTCAACACTTATCTGCTCAGCCCCATCACTAACCACCTTACAACAACTCACCCAGGAATCTTTTAGCTCTGTAGAAAGATGTATTACTGATATCAAACTTATCCTAAATCCCAGCAAGACCAAATTACTCCTATTCACCCCCAACAAATCTAAAACCTCTCCTCACTCCTTCACTATCACTTCTAATAATGGCACTGTAATCTCTCCTTCTCCCCATACTAAACTCCTTGGTGTAGAAATTGACAAAAATCTTTACTTTGGTGTCCATATTTCCCACTCCATAAAAAAGTATATAAAAAATGGGAACTCTATACAGACACAAAAACTTCCTATCAGATCAGGCTCGGGTCACCCTAGCTCAAACACACCTGTTGTCTACCCTAATGTATGCAGCACCAATCCTAACCCAAATCAGAAAATCAGAGCTAGACAAACTTGAGTCATGTTACAATAAAATTGCTAAGTTTGCAAATAACTCAACATTTACTCAAGCATCACTGCCTAGCCCTAAAGGAGCTACAACGGCTGGAGCTTCCTCAGTTACTTACTTACAATCAACTAGTTCTAGCCTACACCATCCTAAGGGACCCTCAAAAAACAACAGCTCTAAATCAACTACTAACCCAATACTCAACAAATTGTACCCTCCGTTCCACTGACAAATCCTTCTTCTGTATCTCTAGAGCTAACAACACTGCAGGGGAAAGCTATTTTCTTTCATACTATTGCTAAAAAATGGAATAATCTCCCCCATAATGTGACTTCTGCCTCTTCAATAATACAGTTCAAAAAGTCACTCAAGTCATATCTAATGAACTCCTGGCTCTGCCCGTGCATTACTTAAGTCTTCTCTTAATCTCTTCGAATCCGTCCCACCTTTCTTCCTATTTTTTTCCTACTGTCTACAGTTATGGAAACTCCTCAGTTGATTGCCAACCTGGCATAAATGTATTATGCAATTTTAGCTTCCAGGAATGAATTCATTGTAATTTGTATTATTTCATGTGTGATTTGCCAGTCTTATATGATTTTGCTTATTATTGTTTAACTAATGTGGATCTTTTCTCCCCGGGCCTCTGCTATAAATGGGCTTCGTCCAGTCAGACTAGCCCAGTCAACAAATGTAAAATAAAAATAAAAATAAATAAAACCTGGGAGACTATGGTAGACAGACCATGCTGCTTTGTCAGGGGTTGGGGGTTGGCATAATGGTTAATGTGTTTACCTTGTAGATACAAGGTACAGGGTTTGATTCTTACCTTTGAGTTGGAAAAATTGGGTTTGGCTTAAAATGGCCTGCAAATGCAGATAGACTGGTACTAACCTATGAAACTATGAACCTAGGATGGCCTGCACATGCCCCTTTAAGCTTTTGTATAGTGACTAAAACTTTGTCCCCCCCATAATGCCTTTTTAGGCATTACTCATCTGATAAACATTTTGAGATAGCAAATCCAACACAAGAACATTTAAAGGGTTTGCTGCTCAATGCCAGGAGTCTAAACAATAAACTCCACCACCTTCAGGTTCTCCTCATCGTGGAGAATGTGGGTGTTTGTACAGTTATCGAGACTTGATTTAAAGCCAAGAAGAGTACCCTGGCAGTGCAGGGCTACAATGACTTCCACACATTTAGACCACCTAGTGCACAGGAATGAATGAAAGGTTGAGGTGTCTCAATTTACATCAAAAGCATACACACCTCAAGGCTAGTCAATCAGTATGATGCACTTGAGCTTCTCCATGTCCAAATTACCGTAGTCAAAGTGCCATACCATATCCTTGCAGGCTATAGCTACCCTGTCATGACCCAGGAAATCTATAACACAAACTTAAATGTACTGGAGACACTCCCCATTCAACCCAATGCCATACTCATGGGCAACTTTAATTATCCCCACCATGAACAACTAGAAATCATTATGCAACCTCTAATATCCTTGCCCAGAGATTTTTGGACTTTGTAAATACAAATACCTTGGACTAGCTAGTCCGTACACCTACTAGGGGTGCAAAAATCCTTGACCTGGCCCTCACAGACATGGAGAATGTTGCACCTTCCCTAGTATATTGTCCTCACTTGTTAGGTCAGATCAAAAAGCTGTCTCCTTTGAAATAAAAATAAAACCTGGAAACTCAGCTAATACTGGAACTTTTAGAATTATTCTAAGGCACACTTCCTGCTATTAAATGACATCTTGACAAAATTCCAAGCACCCCAAACCCTGAGAACACTGTTACCTAAGTACAATTGTTCATGGAAACCTAGTATAGTCATATTAGCAGTGGCACAGAGACACCCACACAAAACAAGTGCAGGACTAACTAAAAAAAAAAAGCCATCCTGGTGAAATCCCAACATCAACAGGTTGTACAATAAAATGAAGAGAATTATGCTGAAAATTAGGAGGTGCAATTAAGATCAAGGTAAATATTCCTCATCAATCTAAACAAGCAACTCGGGAGGCTCATCAAGTCTACCAAAGCCAAAATTGAGGTAAAAATAGCTTCTCAGGCCAAGGACAATCACAAATCTTTCTTCAGCTATGTCCACAACCTCAAAGGCAACAATGTATTGAATTGATTATAAATGCAGCCACTTATATTGAGCTGGGAGATAGAGTAAATCTTCTGGACGACAACTTCAGCTCCAGTGCCCCCCCCCCCCCAACACCCCTTGGGAAATACTCATAACCATAACTGCCCTATTACAAGGGAACAGGTCCTGAAAGCATTCTCCAAGACCAAGGATATCACAGAAATGGGTCCCAATAATATCACAGGATGCTTCCTTAACAGCATGAAACATGAACTATTGGGCCCACTAGAACCACCATTTAACTACAGCCTCCAAACAAGCTTCATGCAGAACAAATGGAGAACTACAATAATTATCCCACTGCGCAAGGGCAGGCCATCCATGGACATGGGGAACTACTGACCCATAAGCCTGACTAGTGTAATACGTAATGCCATGGAAGGAAAAATCATGGATATATTAAATGATGACTTAGAAAACCTACAGACACTAAAGCCAAATTTGGTTTTGCCAAGGTCAGGTCATGCTCAGCCTGGTGGACTTCTTTGAGAAGATGACTAAAGTAATGGATGAGAGCAAGATGGCGCACATTGCCTATCATGATCTGAAAAACACAATACCCCACTCGGGCATTATAAACAAACTCACTGAATTAAGTATTAACCCCCTATGTCTCCCACTGGATGACCAACTGGCTCACGGACAGGAACCAAGAAGTTAGAATAGGGGAGTCTGCCTCCACAAAAAGGCAGATATGTCACTACCAGAGTGCCTTAGGTCTTAGTGCCAGAGGCACTTCTGTTTGTCATGTACTTCTATGAAGTCAAGGCTAACTTCAAGGGTCTCTGGCTCACTAGTGTAGCTAGGGCAAGGAAACAGGGATAATAGCCCCAGGTGAAAGATGTTGGGGGGCGTGATCAACCAATCCTGATTGATTGCTCTTTAATGTAATACCGGCTTTTAAAAGCCGGTATTGCATTTGCAGTCAAATCAGAGTGCTGTAGCTCTCCTGTGTGGTCTAAACTGCAGCAATTACTTGCTACATTATAGCAAACAATTTGCTATAGTTTAAAAGTTTAAAAAAATCTTTTATGTTTTTTAATAAAACCTGAGTGCAGTAGTGCTCCATTTATGCTCTAAATTGTAGCAACTGCTTACTACATTGCTACATCACAGCAGACAGTTTGCTACAGTTTAAAAATAAAACACATTTTTTTTTGTTAAGTAAAAATTGAGCACTGTAGCAGCCCATGCAGGCAGGGTGTAAACTGTAGCAACTGTTTGCTACATTTGTAACAAGTAGTTTGATACAGTTTAAAAAGAAATGTTTATTTTTTTAAACTAAAACGAGCACTGTAGAGCTCCGTGCAGGTAGGGTATAAACAGTTTGCTACAGTTTAAAAGAAGATTTCTTTTGTTATTTTAATAAAATATGTTAACAGAGGGTTTGGGGTAGGGCAAAGAAATTGTACCTGAATGGCTGGGGCTGTAGGGAGGCTGTGTGTTTGTCATGCATCTGACATCTGGTTGGTATGCCAGAAGAAGGAACACACATTTGTTTATTATTGTTTTTTCTGGGGGGAATACATCTGACTGTAATTGCAGTAAAGTGCTTTTTTTTGCTCTTCACGCTGAGGGGGTGGGGCACTGGTTCATAGCACTGGCTCAGGGCGCTAATTGAACCAGCTATGCTTCTCCTCTGGTTGACCAAGTTCTCAAATGATTGCAAATTAAGTGTAGTCATTGAATTCCCCCAAGACACAAATGCCCTCCAAGAATGCCTCACACAGACTAACAACTAGTGCTGGATTGATGGCCATAAACTCAACACCAAGCAGTGTATAACAATATATTTCAGTAAGATTGCCACCCCCACAAATTACTAAATTGATAATATACCCCTAAGAGTAGATCCAATAATCAGGGATTTGGGAAAGCATGTAAACAGTGACTTGGTCTTCGACTATCCTATGTCTACAGTAGTAAGGAGATGTTGCACAACTTATAAGAAATGGCATCCAGGACCAAAGATGTCATCATCCCATTGTACTCTGCCCTCTAGGGGTGGCACAGTGGTGCAGCAGTTAACATTGTCACCTCACAGCAAGAGGTTCTCCAGTTCGATTCTCGGCTGGGGTGCCTTCTGTGTGGAGTTTGCATGTTCTCCCTGTGTTTGCGTGGGTTTCCTCCGGGTACTCCGGTTTCCTCCCACATTCCAAAGACATGCATCTGGAGCATTTCTCCCCGGGCCTTCGCTGAAAACAGGCTCTGTGGAACCTAGTCGGACTTTCCCAGTCAACAAATGATAAATAAATAAATAAAAATAAAGACCAGTCATTGAGTACAATGTCCCCTTTAGCATGCAGCTGACCAGGTATATGCAACAACCTGAGTGTCCACAGTGGCTTCTCACAAAAACAGTACATGGTTTAGAAAACAAGTCCTACAGTATGTGGACTGCTTCAAAGCCTTGTCCTTATACTTGGTTTCTTGTGGACTGCTAAAAATTGACCTATGCCTGGCCTACAAATAATCCACTTATCCAGCCTTAATGGATCTGTTGCACATCCACAAAAAAAAAAAAAAAAAAAAAACATCAGAAACACCTGCTCTAGGGACCTAAACCTTGCCTACAACATAAACAGGACAAGCTAGAGGGACAGGTATGGACCTCAGAGGCTACCCTTTCTCTAGAACAGGCTCCCCATCCATGTGAAGCAAAGTTTTTCCCTGCACTTATTCAAGCAAAACTTGGATCAGTGGATGGGTAATTGTAATTTTACCCCTGGCCTGGCACCCACGTCTCCAATAGACATAATAAGTTTGTAAATGCTCAACCACTAATGCCCAAGTTTAGACACCCCCCAAAAACTTAAGGCTTCAAATATGCTTCAGATATTTCTGGGAACCATGCTAGTATTCATCTACGATCATATGATCCTCTCGCTTACAAAAAGCATGTCTTCTTTTGCAAGTTTTGTGCTAGGCCCTGAGAAGATGACTGCTTGAACACAGAAATTAGAATTCATCTGTAATATGCAGTCTGCATGCCAGTAGAGAAAAATAATCCCAGTAGTGTAGCTTAAACAATAAGGTACCTATTAAAACATCAATATGCTCATTAAATGAAAAATAGTTCTGCCTTGTATTTGGTAAAGATGTTCTGTTTTAGGAGTCTGAAAGCAGTGAGTATAATGTATTCAATCAATTGAAGCAAAATTAATTTGAAATTTGGTACTCATGTTTTAATGCACAGAAATGTGGATGTTTTTCACCACAAATTCATCTGCCTGCTGTGTTTTTTGTCTTGAAAACTGACATTGTAGGAGGTTTGGGTGGATTTTTTTTCCGGATGACAATGTTATACAACAAGGCTGATGCAGAGAAAAGTAAAGAAATATCAGAAGAGATTTAGTAATATTTGAGAACTTCCCTATAACATGGTAGTTTTAATGCAGTGCTAAATATTGCATCTCAGAAGTAAAACTCAGTATCATGTTACACAACTGTAGGTATAACAGTAGCAATAAAATGGGGAAACAAACTAGCAGTGGTCATACAAAGTGACTCAAACGTAAGCAACCCGTATGAAGAAGTAGTAAGTAAAGCTGATGAAACAGTGGAACACACAAAGTATCACCAGCATCTTGATCACAAGGACATTGGATAGATATAGAACATAGCAGGGCAGCAAGAATGGTGTACATGCACTATCTGCACCAGAAGTTATTACCATGGAGGAGCAAAACAGAAATAGAGCTTTCACCTCCAAAAAGCAAACAGATGAAAGGCAAAGCTAGGAGGTTAAGGGCAGATGGTCAGAACAATATTCGTGAACCAAACAAACGCAAGTGCAACAATGCTCTTAAGTATGTTATTGGGCACATGATCGGGCATCCGGCATAAAACCTCTGCCAAATTACTTATGCGGAGAACATTTCATATTTCCATACCTGATCGGTCGAGGCCCGGGTTAACAACGACCGCCACCAGTACTGGTAGCCAACAGGGTGCTGGTGGAAATTGGGCTACTGTTGGCCGAAAGAGAAGAGGAGGGGGAAAGCATGCCCGAAGGCGGGAAGAGAGGAGGAAGGTTAGGAGTGTAGTAGTGAGGGTAGGAACTTTGAATGTTGGCAGTATGACTGGTATAGGGAGAGAGCTAGCTGATATAATGGAGAGAAGGAAGGTTGATATATTGTGCATGCAAGAGACCAGATGGAAGGGAAGTAAGGCCAGGTGTATAGGAGGCGGGTTCAAATTGTTTTATCATGGTGTGGATGGCAGGAGAAATGGGGTAGGGGTTATCCTAAAGGAACAGTATGCCAAGAGTGTTTTGGAGGTGAAGAGAGTTTCTGATAGAGTGATGTTTATAAAGCTTGAAATTGATGGTGTAATGATGAATGTTGTTAGTGCATATGCTGCACAAGTTGGGTGTGCTATGGATGAGAAAGAAAAATTTTGGAGTGAGTTTAATGAAGTGATGGTGAGTGTACCCAAGGGTGAGAGACTAGTGATTGGAGTGGACCTCAATGGGCATGTTGGTGAAGTGAACAGAGGGGAAGAGGAAGTGACGGGTAGGTATGGTGTTAAGGAGAGGAATGCAGAAGGTCAGATGATTGTGGATTTTGCGAAAAGGATGGACATGGCTGTGGTGAATACATATTTTAAGAAGAGGGAGGAACATAGGGTGATGTACAAGAGTGGAGGAAGATGCACTCAGGTGGATTATATCCTATGTAGGAGAGTCAGTCTGAAGGAGATTGGAGACTGTAAAGTGGTGACAGGGGAAAGTGTAGTTAAGCAGCATAGATTGGTGGTCTGTAGGATGACGTTGTTCATCAAGAAGAGGAGGAGAAGTGTGAAAGCAGTGCCAAGGATTAAATGGTGGAAGTTAAAAAAGGGTGATTCTAAGGTGGAGTTCAGGGAAGAGTTAAGACAGGCACTGGGAGGCAGTGAAGAGTTACCGAATAGCTGGGAAACTACAGCAGAGCTAGTAAGGGAGACTGCTAGAAAGGTGTTTGGTGTGACATCTGGACAGAGGAAGGAGGACAAGGAGACCTGGTGGTGGAATGAGGAAGTACAGGAGAGTATACAGAGGAAGAGGCTGGCGAAGAAGAAGTGGGATTGCCAAAGAGATGAAGAAAATAGACATGAGTATAAGGAGATGAGATGCATGGCAAAGAGAGAGGTGGCGAAAGCTAAGGATAAGGCATATGGAGAGATGTATGAGAAAAGGACCTGTACCGATTGGCTAGACATAGGGACAGAGATGGGAAAGATGTGCAGCAGGTAAGGGTGATAAAGGATAGTGAGGGAAATGTACTCACAAGTGAGGAGAGTGTGTTGAGTAGATGGAAAGAGTACTTTGAAGGGCTGATGAATGAAGAGAACGAGAGAGAAAGAAGGTTGGATGATGTGGGGATAGTGAATCAGGAAGTGAAACAGATTAGCAAGGAGGAAGTAAGGTCAGCTATGAAGAGGATGAAGAATGGAAAGGCTGTTGGCCCAGATGACATACCAGTGGAAGCATGGAGGTGCTTAGGTGAAATGGCAGTGGAATTTTTAACCAGATTGTTTAATGAAATTTTAGAAAGTCAGAGGATGCCTGAGGAGTGGAGAAAAAGTGTTTTGGTACCTATCTTTAAGAATAAGGGTGATGTGCAGAGCTGCAGTAACTACAGAGGGATAAAATTGATCAGTCACAGCTTGAAGTTATGGGAAAGAGTAGTGGAAGCTAGGTTAAGAAGGGAGGTGATGATTAGTGATCAGCAGTATGGTTTCATGCCAGGAAAGAGCACTACAGATGCAATATATGCTCTGAGAGTGTTGTTGGAGAAATACAGAGAAGGTCAGAAGGAGTTGCTTTGTGTCTTTGTGGACTTAGAGAAAGCATATGACAGGGTGCCTAGAGAGGAGTTGTGGTATTGTATGAGGAAGTCGGGAGTGGCAGAGAAGTATGTAAGAGTGGTACAGGATATGTACGAGGGTAGTGTGACATTGGTGAGGACTGCGGTGGGAGTGAAAGATACGTTTAAGGTGGAGGTGGGATTACATCAAGGATCAGCTCTGAGCCCTTTCTTATTTGCAGTAGTGATGGACAGGTTGACAGATGAGATCAGACAGGAGGCCCCGTGGACTATGATGTTTGCAGATGACATTGTGATATGTAGTGAGAGTAGGGACCAGGTTGAGGAGACCCTGGAGAGGTGGAGATATGCTTTTAGAGAGGAGAGGAATGAAGGTCAGCAGGGCTAAAACAGAATATATGTGTGTAAATGTGAGGGAGGGTAGAGGAATGGTGAGGATGCAGGGAGTAGATTTGGTAAAGGTGGATGAGTTTAAGTACTTGGGATCAACAGTTCAGAGTAATGGTGAGTGTGGAAGAGAGGTGAAGAAGAGAATTCAGGCAGGGTGGAATGGGTGGAGAAGAGTGTCAGGAGTGATTTGTGACAGACGGGTACCAGTAAGAGTGAAAGGGAAGGTCTACAAGAGGGTAGTGAGACCAACTATGTTATATGGGTTGGAGACGGTGGCATTGATGAAAAGGCAGGAGTCAGAGCTGGATGTAGCAGAGTTAAAGATGTTAAGATTTGCACTGGGTGTGACTAGGATGGACAGGATTAGGAATCAGTATATTAGAGGGTCAGCTCAGGTTGAACAGTTTGGAGACAAAGCAAGAGAGGCGAGATTGCGTTGGTTTGGACATGTGCTGAGGAGGGATGCTGGGTATATTGGGAAAAGGATGCTAAGGATGGAGCTGCCAGGTAAGAGGAAAAGAGGAAGGCCTAAGGTAAGGTTTATGGATGTGGTGAGAGAGGACATGCAGGTGGTTGGTATGAAAGAGCATGATGGAGAGGACAGGAAAAAATGGAAACAGAAGATCTGCTGTGACGACCCCTAACGGGAACAGCCGAAAGAAGATGATGATGATGATCAAATTAACAGTGTGCACAACTTAGTAAGTATAGCTGAATTCTTGTACACAAATATAACAATATATGAGAGAGTTTCAACTGGTACAGCAAAATCTAATGGTAAAATTTGAAAATGGCCATTAAGTCAAGCAGTAGGTGAATGAATTATTTTTTAATTATGGTGGTTGCAGATTTCCAGCTATACATATATGCCAGGTACTTCTGTGCCTCGTGAATACACAGACAGGGAAAACTAAGGTCAGGCACAGCAGACACTGTTGCTATTTCTAGTCTATAAAACAGTTGCTTGAATGCTGATTATAAGGAAATGAGCCATTGATTGCTCTCTGAAGGTAGGCATAGAAATGTTTATAGTCCTACTAGGAGTGTGACTGCTGGTGGTACCAATTCTTGCATGCATCTTTCCTACCCCACTGTGGAATAGTAAGACTTACATGAGAAGTGTGACAGTGAATCGCAGCATCTGAGCAACCTGGATATATTCCCTTTCACAAACAGCGAGAAAATGTTTTCCATCTCAAACACCTGGAACACCTTTAAGAGTTATCTGTCTGCAAGACATGGCCCAAAAGGATTACCAGTCAAGCAAGTTGTTAATATGCCCCCGCTACAAAAAAAAAAACGAAAAAAAAAATGGAGAAATCAGAAACAGAAATTTTTTGCCTTGTTTTCAGTATCTAATAATCAAAATGAAATGGAAGCAGATATTTTATTGCTTTATATTCACCATCGTAACAGTAAAAATGAAATGGCTTTGGAACTATACTATACTTTATGTTGACATGTATTTTATTCCATTTAAAATGCTAGTCAGAAAACATAATGGACTCAGACTGCAAAAAAAGGCATTGCGTTGTGCTTTGTGTATATTGGCATGACGAGAAAGAGACAAATAAAAAGTAGGAGAGTTTTACACTGCTGATGTGTGACTGTTTGTCTCTTCCATTCCAGGAAAAGGACATAAACCAAGGACAGAAAAAAATAGCAGCAAAACAGAACTGTAAAAAAAAATGGTCTGTACCACTTTTACAATAAACTGGAAATCTATCCTTGTAAAGGATTTAATTATGGATAAGATCCTTTTTATTGAAACTATGCACAGCATGGCAACCTAATCTTTTTGCAGAACTGATGGGCAAATCCTTTAAAAGAACATCCTTAAAAGATAATTTTTAGCTGATTCCATTGGAGTTCATATAACCTGTACATTACTCTGGAAATCTTTACAGCTAACTGCTAAAAACTGACTGTGAAACAGATATAGTATGTTTAAGGTCTACTAAACATATGTACTTGTAAAATCATTACCAATTATTGCTGTCAAATAAAAATGTGTCTCATGTAGTTTAGATTTTTAATAAAAGGAATGTTGTAAATACTAAAAAAAAAAAAACTTTACAGTGATCCATGTAAAACTACAAAGGGAAAATCTGTCCTCAGAAATTAACATGGAAAGCTGTGATTTATACAGGAAATGGACAACCCCAAATCACTGGAAAAAGTGAACTTATCAATCTAGTTTGTCTCAGAGGGAGACCACATTTTCAATTTTCACAAGCAGTAGAGTAATTTGCTTACAACACCCCTCCAAATGTCCCTAAGTGCACTGTCACATCTCTATCACCATATGACAGGTGAGCTAATGACAGACATTCCTCATCTCTTAGAAGTACACAAAGACACTTGCTGAAACATACGCAAAGACACCTGCTGAAACGTACAAATCAGTATGAAAATAATGTAAGACTGCACTTATACTGCTTCAGTCAGGCAACGGTATCGGTGATGAGACATGGGATATTTCACTTATTTCTACCCAGTTGAGCTGACAATTCCTCCTGATGGACTCAACGATGGCACACCTGAGGAATTAATCTTTCATCCAATCAGTTTCTGGGTGCCATTTCAGTTATCATTATAAACACCTGTACTCAAATATGCATCTTCTCATTGAAATGACATCAAGGTGAGGAAGATCAGAACCCAAGACACATGCGTTACTTGCAATTTGTAAGCAGCAGCAGTAACAAGCCCTCCATAATAGTACTCCTAATTAATGTCACACCATTATTCATCTCCCTGCTGCAGTCATACTGTACCACTGCTACAGACCCAACTTATGGCTCCAGCCTCATGCAGAATTGCATATAACCTTCAAGCTATGCTATTCCTAGAGCCCTATTGTGCATTCTTCAGCTACAGCTCGTTAGTTTCCACTCCCTGTCAAAATATTCAGCGCTGTCTGTACCGCCCACTCACCTCAGGCTTTAGCCTATTTACATTATGCATTATTGCAAACTGCACTTGCTGTTCTATTATGTGCTGTACTGACAGACCCATAATTACATGTGGATCCCCCCACTCCCATACATGTCATACTCACTACCACTGGTCAATAACAACAGATAGTACAGTTGTGTAAGTAAACTTATCAGAACAGCAGATGTCTGAATGATCACTGCTGCAGTAGCCTAAGCTATATGGATTATATCCTACACAGAATATAACAGAAGACCAGCTTCCAAAGCATCGGGTGACCTTCCACACACATCCAAACTGTTCGACAGCTCAAGCTGAGTTGACTAAAAGACAGCTTTGGGAGTAAGCCTTCAGAGTTTTCATGCCAAATTAGAGAGGGAAACATTGTAAGGTATTGGGAGCAAACAGCTATGGAGGGAAATCTAATAAAGTGGGATGAGACCAAGAAAAAGTTTAGACTGTGGGTTGGAGATTGCCTACCCTACCAAGGACTGATAACAAGAGTACACGCAAAGAGAAAGGTCAATAACAGATTAAGGCGGTATGATAGGAAAGAGGGGGTAACTGGGAACATTTTTTTGGTAATATAATGAGGTGTCAGAACTTAAAAATTCCCTATAGGATACTTTGTCAGAAGTAGTGGGGGAACCAAATTATTGTAACTTAGGAAATTATTCCTTTGAGCTGTGATATAGAAACTGAATTGCATAGACATAATCAAGCCTTGTTAAGTTTAATGCTGTTGGCTGCCAAAAAACAATTAATAGAAAATGGAAATCAGAATCTAAACCATCTGTAAATTAAGAATGGAATGTTGTAAAGGAAAGAAAAGAAAACAGAAGGAGCAAACTACATAGAAATAAATGGAAGCTGTGAGAACAATCCATGCAGAATTATGATCATGAGGAAGAGTGAAATCTTAGGGAAGGCAGGACTTTTGAGCAATTTCTGTAATGTTAGAGTTGGTGATAGATAATTGTTAAGAAAGGAAAATGTGTAATTCATGAAAAAGAAAAAAAAATGCTTGTAATTACTTGTTTTTTTCTATTAAACTAAGTGTACTTATGTTGTTACAAAGTACATGTGAAATTAAGAAAAATGTTTAAAAGTTATTTCTTTCAATGTATTATACTGGTACAATACTTTATCTGCTAGAATATAAACATACTTCTTCAGCTTCCACAATCATCCCACACATCTTGCTTTAGGAAGGAAGCAGACATAAATGTCACAGAAAGTTCCATAACTTCCAAAAATGCTGACAATGTCCACAGAATGAACTTTCCACTTTTATTAAAATATGGCTTTCTACACAAAAGAGGAAATTCAACAGACATCACTAACTTTAGACCTTTAGCAGTCTTATCCCCCCTCCAATTCTTGAAATTTTTATTCAAAAACAATTGCTAAACTATATCCTACAGGAAGAACTCCTACCCTCATACAACATGGCTTCCATCCTTCCCATAGTACTAACTTCACTTTTAATCTATATAGATACTGTCAATAAAGCTACAGATAATGGTAAACTAGTTTCCACCTTATTTACAGACTTGTCTAAAGCCTTTAATACAGTTTGTCATAGCAAACTTCTACTTCAAATATCTCAGCCCACCCTTCTACAGTTTAAATGCTACTTGTCCAGTCAGTAAAATGGCACTCCAACCTCTCTCCATACCTCCCAGTCACCAATTACCAAAATACTCTGTCCTTGTTTTCCTCCCCTTTAACATTCTCACAATCATCTTGCACACATCCACACAGCAAACCTCCCTAATACAAATCAAGAGATGACTCCACACTCATATGTAGGTCAAACAACCTGGCACATCTCCAAGAAAGCTACTCAGGATAAAACATCCGCTGAAACTCACAACAATTTTTTAATTTTATTTATTTTTAACATTTGTTTACCAAGAAAGTCCGACTTGGAACAAAGTCAATTTTCATCGGAGGCCCAGGGAGAAACATTCCAGATACATGTCTTTGTAATGTGGGAGGAAACCGGAGAACCTGGAGGAAACCCACACAAATGCAGGGAGGACATGCAGACTCTGCACAGAAGGCACCCCAGCCAAAAATGAAAAAAACAACATTTAGAATCCTCTCTCATAATAATACAACCAGTGAAGTCACTTCCCATAGCAAATTATTAGGGATGATAGCAGATGATGATCCTAAATTCAACCTGCATATGCAAAAAAAAAAAAAAAAAAAAAAATATATATATACATATAGGGATGCTTTACAGAGCCAAAAACTTTCTCACCAGAGCATCTAAAACTGCACTTGCCACTGTTTATCTCTTCTCCTCACTACTGTAACATATTTGTATATATTTCTGAATAGAAACTGTATTCTTCATAGGCTTGAAATGTGAGACTGTAACTTGTATGTTAGTACAATATGTTTGTGCATATACTGTAACTTGCTTGTCTTTATCTGTTTGTAAGTTTGGAGCTTTTCTCCCCGGGCCTCCGCTGAAAATGAACATGTATCCAGTCAGACTATCCCGGTCAACAAATGTAAAATAAAATACAATAAATAAATTACTAACCCCCAGACATCAGAAAAGGCAAACCATGAACAA
Organism: Protopterus annectens; assembly: GCF_019279795.1. NCBI lineage: Eukaryota > Metazoa > Chordata > Ceratodontiformes > Protopteridae > Protopterus > Protopterus annectens. The sequence goes on along the minus strand of NC_056751.1, from coordinate 700,152,647 downwards.
TGTTATAATAAAGTCACTACATTTGCAGCAAATACCCTTTTCAGAACTAACACTAAAAGCCTAAATTGGTTAGAACGACCCCATCAACTAACACATTCATAGCTTCTTATCACATATGCAATTATTCAGCTTCCATCTGCTTGTCTGGCACTAAACACCATTCTACACAACTATGTTCTTACCCAGTCATTATGATCCAATGACTAAAAACTCCTCTGTGTCCACAAATCTATCAGATCTGCTGAGCACGGTCTGTGCTCATATCATATTACTGAGACCTGGAACTCCTTACCTGCATCAATCAGATCAATACCCCCCCCCCCCTTCAGTATTTAAAGCTATTCTGAAAGACTTCCCAGCCAAAATGGCTCTGTGTTCTGCTCAAATCAAAGATAAACTATATCCCTAAATGCGAACAAGTACCTCTTCATACCTTACACCTCCCCACTCCCCCTTTTTGTCTTACTTCCTTACATCAGTCAATTTATCTGCCCAACTCTCTAAATATGCCATAACCCTGTTTTTCTTTCTCTCACTTCATATTGCAATTTTTTTTTTGTATTATTTTATTTTGTTTTGTTTTAGTTGACCAGGATAGTTGGTTTGGATGTGAAACCCTTTTTCAGTGGAGCCCCAGGGACAAAAGCTCTACACCTGATTTACAAGAAATACAATTTTCAATAAGAGACACAAACAGTTTTGATTTCCAACCAAATACAAAGTTTTGATTTCAGACTACTTACATACTTCACATCAGTAAACTGGAACACAGATCGTTAATAGCAGTGTATTAGTGATAAGAAACTGAGTGCAGTAAAGTGCAGTTATGGTGTATTATTTTCAGAAATAGTTTTGTCTGGTAGTTTTAGGGGCTATCCAAGACTGGAGCATTGGCATGCCCAATGACTGTTCATGAGCTGTCTGATATGTGTTTTGAAGGTGGAAAATTTTTGCATGTTTTTTATTTGATTAGGAATAGCATTCCTAATTTCAGAGATGTAATTTGAGGAGAGGGCATTACCAGCAGTATTATAGGATATGGTAACTAGCAAAAGGGAATTGTTTATTGATCCTAGGACTCTGTTTGTAATGTAGAACTGACTGAAGTATATTTTGTAGTGCTGGGCCTTGTTGTGCCTTCTGGATGATTTTGTGTGATGTTGTAAGTTGTGATAATGTTAAATAGTTTGGTAATTATAGCCAATGTAACACTGTTAACATGATGTGACCTGTGAGCAAATAGTTTGTAGCAAATCAGGCTATTTTGTTGGATCCTGTTTCTAATTTAACTTTATCAGTTTTATTCCAGTTGGTAAATATTTATTAGGCATGTAGGAGTGTTGAGAGGAAGTAGGTTCTAGTTATTGCCTGTCCAGTTGTGTCTGTAAGGTATGATTTTATTCTACAGAGGGAACCTAGTTTCATGTGTATTTTTGATGACCTGGGATAGATGTTGGTCAAACTTACGTTCTTCATCCATTAGTACTCCTACAAGTTTTGCTTGGGATACTGTTTCTATTCTGGTGTTACTGGAAGAGTAGATGTAGTGGGATGATTCTGGCATAGTGTATTTTTTTTATGTAAAGCGCATTATTTTTTTATAGGTGGGAGCTGATTAACCAGGATTCAGTTTCTGTGAAAGGCAGTTTGGTGATGTGCTGTAGTTCAGGAAGGGTTTTTGCAAAGCAGATGACTGTAGAGTCAACCACATATTGCACAACTGAGGCAGTGCAGTTGCTGTATGTAGTTTGTTTGTAAAAACATTGACTAGGAGTGGTCCTGGGATTGAGCCCTGTGGGACTTCTACAGTGACTGGTAGGAGAGAGGAGAATTAATTTAAGTACTTGCTGGCAATCAGTTAAGTAGCTGAGAAACCATGACAGTGCAGATTGACTAAGATCTAGGGAGGAACATTTGATGAAGAGTCTTTGATGAGGGACGGTATCAAATGCCTTAGAGACATAGTAAAGATGGATGTAACTAGTTTGCCTTCATTTCTGAAATTTTTTATAGTATTAGTAAAACTAAGAAGAACAGTGGTGGTACTGTGGTTGGGGTGGAAGCCATGCTGTGTATTAGTCAATGTGTTGTTTTTGTTAAAGTAGGGCACGGATACATTTTTCTAAGATTTTGGATAAGAGGAATAGTATGGCTATGGGTCTATAGTTTGAGATTTTGGTGGAGTTTCCTTCTTTGTGTAAGGGGGTAATGTAGGATTTTATCCATATTGTTGGAACATAGCTTTCAGGTATTGAATAATTAATAAGTAAGTTGACAGGGCAGGAGAGAGCATCTCCTGCTAGTCTCAGGTATTTAGCAGTAATCTGTCAGCTGCTAAGGTTGTTTTTAATTTATTTAGGAGTTTTCTTACTATATAAGTCTGGACAGTTTGGAATGAAAAACTAACTGGATAGCTATCTAGAGGATGTGGGGTTGTGGGGGGTTGTATATTCTGTTTAACTAAAGAGGATGGAATTTTTGAAATATGAGTTAAATTGTGTTGCTATGCTTTCTGTGTTATCAGAAATTTTATGGGATAGAGTAGATGCTTGGCCAGGATGGAGAGTTTTTTTTTACAGAGAATTATTATTATTATTATTATTTTGTATAGTAGTGTAATAGGATTGGTGCCTTTTTTGATTTTTTTTGAAGGATTTCTAAGGCCTCTGAAATTGTGTAGGGTTTCTTGCATTTTATTAGGTACCAGTCTTTCCATGCTTTATCTCTCTGTTTCAGTACCTGCATGGTTTCTTTGATTAGCCAGGGGACTGGTATAGTTTTCACTTGTTTTATTCTAATTGGGGCCATTTCATTAAGAATGTTTAGGAAGGTGTTGTTAAAGTTCATTACAGCATCATCTAAGGATAGTAACTTAACTGAGTTCCAATTGCAATATTGGACAGAGGAAACAAAGGCTTGTTTATTAAAGTTTTTTTAGGTTGTGCAGTTGTTTATATGTTATTGTTTTGTTTAGACGGGGATATTGTCTGGGAGGCTTATGGAGGGGATTATGTTTGAGTTTTTGTTTGTCAGTATCCAGTCTAGAATTGATTGTCTATTTGTTTTTTGTCTATACAGGTTGGCAGTTCTTTAGCTGGGAGTAACCATAAAAGTTTATACAGTTTTTTTTGGGGGGGTGTCAGAGTTACATGTGTTCAGTCAACATTGAAATCACCCATTATTATTATTCTTTCTTGATTCATACTTTGGGACATTCAGTGGAGGATATCTTCCACTAAGGTGGTGTTATTTCCTGGAGTTATATAGATACCTATTATGGTCACAGCTTTTTTGTCATTTATTTTGAGTTGTGTAAGCATTATTTCAGTGTTGATAAATTATGGTGTGATGCCCGTGCCCTGGCCCAGCAATCAAGGAGCCTCAATCCTCACTACTAACACCAGTGAGGGGCATCGCATATAGGAGGAAAGGATAACAAATACACACAGTAAAGTGCAATTTCCCTTAAGAGCACACAGAGATCACAGTCAGTCTGGGGCTGGTCACTCCCTTGCTCTCCAGGTCCCCAATAAGACTCACCACTGGCAAAGTTATAGGGTCCAGATCTCAGCCAGCTGGGCAAGCAAAAATCTCCAGCACCCTCTCTGTCCAACCAGTGCTTCGTGTCCCTGCTCAAGTAGCTGACACACACACACTTTGAGATATGAGTTTATACAACCACACAGACACTTCTGGGGAAGGCTTGCACAGGTTCTGCAGCTGTGCCCCTTTTACCCAGACTATACGGTAGAAATCACTGCCACCACCCAGCTAATATTTATCAGCTACTCAAAGGCCCTTGTGAAAGGGTGTCCAATTATTACTGTGCAATATTATTATCCAATTAGTAGTATAATTAAACAGTCAAGGCTTATTAGAGTGACTTGGTACAATTTTACCAAAGGCATGCAAGTACTCTTAAGAACTTAAAATTATCTCTACACAAAACAGCCACAGTTGAAAGGTTTTAAAATATTTAATAAATAATAAAAACACAAGACAATACTTTTTACTACACAGTGCTAGTCAAGAGTTCAGAGATCACAGAGAAATACTTAAAATAATTCAGTAGTATAGTTCTGACATCACAGAAAAACACTAGTCTAATTTATCTAGTTTCTAGCTATTTCTAAGAGAAAACACAAGTCTAAGATTACTTACATAAAGAATACAGGCAGAGTGCTGATGAGTTGGATGGTCAAGACAAAAATGCTTAATGCCATCTGATTCTCTCTGTTTTTAAAATCACATTCCTGGTTCCCATTATATCATTCTTCACACTTTCCTGGGTTCCCAGGCTAATAGAAACTACATTTACATTCTTAACATCTCCTTGTGTTATCTTGCAGCTGGTCAGGAAGCAGAGAAATAAAAATACATTTGCATGTTTAAATCTAGTAATTTAACTCTTGGTTAAAAGAATAGAAAGAATGTCTTCACCTAGACCAGCTGGAGCCAACTTTAAAGATCAAAGACAGTCATAAAATGCTTGACTTATTTTCCTTACAGCAGTTTTTTTTTTTCCATTTAAGACAACAAGCCTGTGGTTCACATTAATATTTACAGATGACAGAATTATCTCTAAAATTCTATCTAGCTAGGCTGGCAGCCTTCACATATGGTATGTTACGACTGAGGTCTATTGCAACATTGTACTTGTACACAGCTGCTATTTCACTACCTTGATTACCTATTCAGTCTAATTTATGTATATTGTATCCAGGAGATAAGATTTTGTCTTTTTCTCTCTGGTTTTAGTCAAGTTTCTTGTAGGACAACTATGTCAGGGGAGTACTGCATAAGGCATGCATGGAATTCATGTATTTTATTTGGTATACTTCTTAGATTCATGTTTAACAGGAAAACAGATGTGTTCCCAAGCAAGTGTGGTTTCCGTGTGGGGAAGGTTTGATAGTTTTCTGGCCATGGATTTGGGTGTATGTCAATTTTCTAATAATTTTATTTATTATCATTTTGTGAGGGTTGGATATTTTACTATATTTAAGGTGGTATTGTTGTATGTAGCTAGTTAAGAAGAGCTCAGGGGCTGTGTAGATCACCGTGGGATTACAGTTATAGGGGTACGTGTTGGGGGTTAGTGGGAGAATATGTGCAGTTAGGTGTTTATGGTAGGATGTAAGGTGTGCAGATAGGATGAGTAGAATAAGAGTTAATAGAGAATCAGCAACCATATTGGGGGGACAGGAGTAGGTTCTCCATGTCAGGTGCAAGGTTATTACAGTAGATGTGGTAGTAATATTTTAATCTAATTTGAACTAGTGAACAATAAGTGTTGTGCTGGATGAATCATAGTTTATAGGGTTAGGGAGTTTGTTTGGAGGTTGTGGTAGATTTTGGATACAGGAGGAGAGGTAGGGATACATGAATGTGTTTTTAAGGTAGGAGTGGTGAGAAGTTTTTTTATTCTAGTTGAAGGAGTACATTATAGAATGTGGTTGCAAAGCTCGAGATCTTCACATAGCTCGAGGCCAAGTCCCTATCCCATGATGCACCTAGAGTTACCTCAGTTCTTGTTTGCTGTGTATAATAATGTCATATGTCATTCTATCATTCCCAACAGAAGGTATAGAAGGGCTGAGCAACCAGGATGGATCCAGCATCTCGGTCATCTAACAGCCCAGGAGGGGGTAGGAGGGAGGGTCATAAGAATGAAGGCGAGGTGAACAACTCACATGGAACGTTATAGTAAGTACATAACTTCTTTATGTGAAGTTGTTCTATCTCTCCATTCATTCTTTACTGATGGTTAGCGTCCCAAGCACCATCAACCTCGAGTGGCTCACGGGAGTATATTTCTCAGGACCATGGATCCAAAGGAGGCCCTGTCCCTGGAGGCCTTGTCAACTTTGTAATGAGTGATAAATGTATGAGGTTTTGACCAAGTGGCTGCTGCACAAATGTTATCAATAGGAAGTCTGGCAGAAAAGGCAGAGGATGTAGAAACAGCTCTGGTTGAGTGAGCCTTAATTTTATGCTGTAAAGGCATGTTAGCAGCATAATAAGCAAAGGTGATACAATCAGATAACCATTTAGAAAGAGTTGTTTTAGCTAGTGGCCTACCCTTCCTGGAGTCTGAAAATGAAACAAAAACCTGGTCTGATTTCCTGAAATCTTTTGTTCTATCCAAATAAAATCTGAGCTATCTGTGAACATCAAGTTTGTGCAGTATGTACTCTAAATTGTTTGAATGGTTGGGGAAGAAGACTGGCAAATCACTAATTTGGTTGAGATTAGTTTCAGTGCAAACTTTGGGCAAGAATGACTGGGTTTGTTCTAAGTGAGACTCTGTCAGCATGGAATATCAAATAAGGAGGCTTGATGGATAAAGCCTGAAGCTCTAACACTCTGCAGGCAGAAGTAATAGCTACTAAAAAGATGGTTTTCCATGACAGTAATTTGAGGTCACATGAGGAAGCTGGTTCAAATAGTGGATGAATTATGTGGAAAGCATAAAATTTAGATTCCATGGAGAATAAGGAGATTTCACAGGTGGTCTAATATGAAAGGTCCCCTTGAGATAGGCTTTGAATAACTTGTGTAACATAATATTCAGTCCCTTGAATCCAAGATGAAAATTAGAAATAGCAGCCATTTGAACATGAACTGTTGCTGCTGCAGCTCCTTTGTTGAAAATCATAGTCAAGAACTCTACAATGGAGGCCATAGGGGCTTGGTTAGGATCAATATTGTTTTTAGAAGCCCATGTAGAATATTTTTTCAATTTGCTAAAATATAGTTTCCTCGTAGAGGATTTATGAGAAGATAGGAGAATTTGCTTTGTCTCATTGGAAAGGTTGAGGAAACTGGCTATGATGGGAATTGGAGCAGCCAAGCTGTCAGCTTCAGGGACTGCAGAGGGGGATGAAGTTCCCCCAACGAATGTGTCAGAAGATCTAGAACTTAGTCCAGAATCCAAGGGTCCTCCAAAAGATAAAGTCAAAGGAAGGGGAACCAAATCTGGTGAGGCCAATGAAGGGCTGCTAGAATAATGGTCCTTCCCAGGGTTTTTGCTTTCTGTAGAACCTTGGGTATCAACGGAATTGGTGGAAATGCATAGAGGAGACCCGGAGGCCAATTGTATACGAGTGCGTCCCTTTGGGGATTCTCCCAGAGGGGGAATCAGGGCAAATTAGCTTCTGCATTTTGTGTTCATGTGACTGGCAAAAAGGTCGCAGCAAGGCTGGCCCCACCTGTGGAATATCCTGTCCGCTTTTTCTTTCTTGAGGGCCCACTCGTGGGGCAACAAGATTGCTCTGCTCAGCTTGTCTGCTGTCACGTTGGATTTCCCCGGCATGTGCGTTGCCAACAGAAAGCGCTGGGTGGAAATAGCCCACTGCCATACTCTGAAAGCCTCGCGACAGAGGGGGTAAGACCTGGTTCCTCCTTGTTTGTTCAAATACCAAACCACTGATATATTGTCTGTCTGAATTGCAGTCGTACCCAGAGGAAGAGAGTCCTGAAAGTACTGCAACACCAAAAGTACTGCTCTCATCTCTAGTACATTGATATGCAGATGTGTCTCTTGATCGGTCCATGTGTGTTGGGCTGTCTTTCCCTGAAAATGCCCCTCCACCCAATCAGGGAAGCATTCATGGTCACTGTGGCCACTGGAGGGGGTCCTATCATGACATGAAGTGAGGTCAACCACCACTGAAGATCCTTTTTGCAGGAATTTGTGATCATTATCATGTGAGACATGGGAAGCTCTTGGTAAGACCATTGAATGAACAACAGCCATTGCAGTATCTGCATGTGCATACGAGCTAGTGGTATGGCTAGAATTGCTGCTGCCATCAGGCCTAACAATATCAGAACTTCTGATGCTGGTGCTTTGTCTTTGGATATCAGAACGCTGACATGCTGACGAAGAAGCAAGACTCTTTCTATTGGAAGCTTTAGTGTAGTGGTGGTGTCCAGTTCTGCTCCGATAAAAACGATATGGTGCAATGGCGACAAGGAAAATTTTTCTGAGTTGATTGTAATGCCCAGCTAATTGCAGTGTGACAGAGTGTACTCCATAGCCTAAATGAGTTGATGCCTGGTGGTGGTGGTAAAGAGCCAATCATCTAGGTACGGAAACACCTGGAATCCTAAATGCCTCATGTGAGCCATGACCACTGCTATGCATTTGGTGAACACTGGGAGCTGTAGTGAGGCTAAAGGGCAGGGTTCGAAACTGGTAATGATTGGCTCCCAGCCGGAAGCACAGATGATCCCTGGATGGCCTGGCCATTTTTATGTGGTAGTATGCATCCTTGAAATCTATCGAGCACATCCAATTGTCTTTCCCTAAGAAGGGAAGTATAGACTGAAGCATGACCATCTCTTTCTTTACAGATTTGTTCAGTCTGCTGAGGTCCAATATGCGTCTCCAGTCCCCATCTTTTTTTGGAACTAAAAAGTATCTTGAGTAAGTTCCGGATCCTGTTTGGTCTGCTGGGACTGGTTAGATGACTCTTTTTCTTAACAATGTTTGGACCTCTATTGTTGCTTGTTCCCTGTAACTGGGTGGAACTTCCGGGATTTTTCTTATGGGTGGAGGGGGTGTGGTCGAATGGAATGAAGTATCTTCTGGAAATGATACTTTGTACCCAGCTGTCTTTTGTTATTTTGAGCCAGGCATCTGGGTACAAAGATAAGTGACCCCCAACTGCCTCCAGAGCAGGACAGTTGGGCCTCCTATCAGGAGCGCTGGTAGGGCTTCCCAGAGAAGTGATCTCTGTTGCCCTGGTGTTGTGGACCCCATCTGCTGTGAGAGCAGCGTCTTCCATTATTGCCCCTCCTCTGTCTCTGGAGGGGAGTTCACCACATGTGTCCTAAAAGGCTCCTTGGGCTTTTCTGAACCACATTTTTCCTCCCCTTTGACCCTTAGGGTAGGGTCTGGTAGGGGTGGAAAAATGGACCCCGATGGCAGACAGAGTCTTTTCATCCTGCTCACATCTGGTTAAGGTTCCCTTCACATTAGGCCCGAAAAGGGATGAGCCATCAAAGGGAGTATTCATGAAAGATGACTCGAAGGGTTCCGCGAAGGAACACAAGCACATCCAGGAGTGTCTCCTAAGAGCAACTCCTGTACCCGCTGCCCTTCTCTTTCCATCAGCTGCATATGAAATGAGGCACATGGATGAGTTTACTATAGAACTGAGGGTAGCAAGCTGGGCGGCAACTTTGTCGGTAACTCCTGCAGCTACTGTACCCTGAAGAGTATCTCATAGCTCTTTAAGGAGATCTCTTTGCAACCTAGTAAAATGGGTTAAATAGTTGAGCGAACAAAGAGCAAAAGTCGCTGAGCTAAACATGAGCTTCCTATATCTATCCATGATCCTGGAGTCTCTGTTAGGAGGATGGATAGACGAGGAAGTTTCAGACATTTCCTTTTTGGTGGCTGCCACCACCACCATGGCATCAACTGGCACACCTTTTGTTAAATAAGATTTGTCAAGGGTGGCAGAAATGAATTTATTAGGCCTCTTAGGGACAGATTCCATAGTATCTGGAGACTCCCACGCCCTTCATGAGACCAGCTGCATCAGCTCATCGAAGGGCGGAGACACCCAAGAGGTGGAGAGCTGAGACCCGAAAGCCTTCAGGAGAACTGACTCATCCTCAGTAGGGTTTTTGGACTGCCAGTCACCCCTCTGCCTAAGGATTTTAAGTATCTCAGTGCATGAGATATCTTCAGAGGGGGACTGTGGGGACTCTTCTGACTCATCCAAGTCAGTATCAGATGTTAGAGACTCCAGGGGAGAGTCTAGATCTTTCCTCTTACACAATCTCTTCCTGGGAACCTCATCAGTGGGAGCTTCTGGTGAGGTCTCAGAAGAGCAAGGGCCACCCAGTGGGGCTTACTGAGGCTCTGGGTCTCTACGCTTGGTCAGGATGTGTGAGGCAGAAGCAGACACAGGCACTTTAGGGGAGGAGAAAGCCAGACCTGAGGTCGAGGATGTCTTAGGAGACATGACTCTCCTCATGGCATCGAAAGCACCTCTGCTCTGATGCAAAGGAACCGATGGATCCGAGGAAACCGTCGATACCCCCGGCACTGGGACAGTGGGCTCCGAACCAGTGGTAGGAGACGAGCTCATCCGAGCTGAAGCCCTGAGAGGCAGAGTCGGAACCGACAAGTTGGTCTGACTATCCTCCCCGGACCCGACCAGAGAGTGTCGACTCCTAGAGTCCTCGATCGGTACTGAGGAAGTCAGAGTGAAAGGAGCCAAAGACACTGGAGCAGGCGTCGGCTCCTAGGCTTTCAGAATCAACAGGTCCAACTCATCTGGCTCTGAAGGACCAGCATAGCTTGGAGGAGGAACAGTTTGAGCTGGTGTAAGGGTCTTTGGCTCCGAAGCCATTTGGGTTGAAGCCGATAAATTTTTTGCCAAGGCCATGTCCAGTAACAGCTTCTGCACCACACGATCCACATCCAGATCAGAAAGGCTGATAGAGGACAGAGATGAGCGCACCGAAGGTGCTACCAACTGTAGTAATGGACTCGTAGGAGTTTCAGATACCAGTTCCAAGACTGGGGACCGGTTCCGAAAATAAATGACTGTCAGTTCTGATGGCAGTGGAGCCGAAGTCAAAGATTTTTTTTTGATTTCTTAGATTCAGAAGTCTTAGAAGACTTTGAGAACTTACTGGATCCATCTTGGTCACTCAAAGCTTCTTGGAAGGATGGTTTCAACAAACCTCTGCCTATTAATTTTCTTTTCCTTTCCTGTAGGACCCTGGAGGAGAAGGAATGGCATATAGTACAGCTATCCTGTAAATGCAGGGCTGCTAGACAGTTCACACAATTTACATGGCTATCTGTTACAGACATCTTTTGGCCACACTTTGGGCACTTTTTGAAACCTGACTTAGGATGCTTCTCTTGGTCAGCCATTGAACTCTCATAGAAAAAATTACTGTCACCAGAAAAAATTCTAAACAGTAATTATCCACAAAAGCCTTAAATAAAATCAGGCTAAGTCTCTGACACACACACACACACACACACACACACACACACACACACACACACACACACACACACACACACACACACACACACACACACTCACAGTAATGCTAATGTAAATATTAAAGTGACAGGAAAAGGTAAATTACTGTCACCACAAACTGTCTAAAAAAACAATATAACACACCACACAGCAAATAACTATAAACTATTTAGTAAAAAAAAATGTGACAAAAGGTCACTGACTAAACACACTCTAGTAAATAGAAAAAAGTTTTTAAACTAGGCCTAAAGTAAGAGGCCAACTAGAAAAATTTTTAAGCACACTAAGAGAAGAGACTAAAATGTAGGAACACACACCAAAAAGCTGTAAGAGCTTTCTAAAACTATTTAAACTATCTAAATATCAATATAAGTAAAAAGTAAGAAGAAAAAAAAACTGTTTTACTGGCCCAAGCTAATGCAGTACCTCCAATCTATTGCAGCGGCAAACTAGATCTGAGGTAACTCTAGGTGCATCATTGGATAGGGACTTGGCCTTGAGCTATTTGAAGACCTCGAGCTTTGCAATTGGCCGACTCAGAGCCGAGGGATCGGCTGTGAACCCATCAGTAAAGAATGAACGGTGAGATAGAACAACTTCACATATAATATTTCAGCAAAATGTCGCACCTCTTTTTCTCTGTCCACAAATCTTATATATTGATCTGTTTTGAGGCTGAGGAAATAACCTTACTGCAGCACGCATGTCTACTTTACTCCATCAGAACCAAATTATTTCTTACTCATTTAGAAATTCTGTGCCTCATTTTCAGTTCTCTTTTCTGAGTTATTTGGTACTGGAAGTCTCTCACCTTATTGCTGTCCTTTTTATAGATGTATTGGTCCTACACTTCAGTCTTGACTTTACACAGCCTATGATGATGCAGACTTAATACAGATACTACCGTATCTTCCAAGTACCATAAACCCAGTCTGGCCAATGAAAACTCCAAGTGCTTTTCACTACAAACAGTCAATCATTATGTAAAATAGTTTGTCTCGCATTTCAAACATGTCAGTTTTGGCATGAAGTTGTTTCCACATTGTTCTCTGAAGTCTGCCCAGTATTCGGTCTCATGGAATGCTCCTTGATGCATGTGATAGTGAAATATTTTCTCCCACTGTAAACTCCCTGTGGCCTTTTTTGAGCAGACAAGTCATCTATAAAATAGAAGGAAGATTCGGGTTTTGTCCATACACAAGCTGATACGGACTGCAGCCATAAACATTATATTAATTTTTACTTTATTCTCTTAGTGTCTGACTGCAACTTTCTAATAGCCCATTGCTACAAGGAATGTACATCACCATAATATTGAAATGAGTGCTTTTGTTTGTTTTTAATATATTTGTTAACTAGGTAAGCCCACTGGACACACATGTTCTTTTTTCAGGGCGGGACCTGGGAGTACTCTCTGGTTAGGTTTCTTCCTCAGAGTCATACAGTAGGCAAATGTAGGTGGTAGGAATCAAACCCAGTACCCTGCAATACAGTAATTAGCTTGTAAGCAGCTCAGAGTATTAATCTTGAGCATTAACTGCCAACAGTTCTGTACAATGTCTCTAATTTCATCATTAGTGAATCCACCATCACCCACACTGAGTAATTGTCGAGGTAGATCATGCTTGCTTATCCAGCAATGAATATGTTACTTTACAGTTTCTGCTTGTCTGTGCTCATAATGCTTCTGGCACTAAAATATGTACACTGATAGATGATATGAAGGCACCATCTGCCAGGTTCATGTTTATGTAAGTCCACAGCATCTGTCACATTTTACTCAGAGGCCATTAATCCATTGCATTTGCCTCATTGTACTCAATTTTCTTTTATTTTTTTTTAAGTTGAGATGTAACAGATTGGGGGATGACAACAAGTGGCTGAATAGCTCACTACAGCTCTGCAAAGTGCATTCATTTTCAGTATTTTTCCACAAGAACAACTGAATTAATAATCAAATGCATGGAGACCATCAGATAAATCCTCCAGCCTTTATTCAGCATTTTTGTTTTGCTGAGTTTTTAGACTTCACCAGAATCTAAAACCACTCAATCAGCAAACAAAACACATCAATTAATTAAACTCCTTCAGCAATATGATTCAATAAGCCCACAATTTATATATATGTATATATATATATATATATATATATATATATATATATATATATATTTATATTTATATATATATTTATATTTATATATATATATATATATATATCTATATCTATATCTATACACATAGGTATATATATATATATAAATTATTACAGTATACTTATTGGCATTTATATATTAAGTAGTTGCTAATAAAAGGTACCAAGATAAGAAAGAGTTGAGAGCAGGGGACAAGTACCTGGATAATAATGGATTTTGTGAGCTCCTTTCTTTTGAATGGAGCTTCGGCAGTTAGGAAACTCAAGCCATCTTAAGTTACTTAAATGAGTAACAGTGATGATTTTCAGTGGGAGAGCTGGTTGCAAATTTGGCAGTTTTGCTGTATGGTTGCTCAGATTTAGAGATTTGGGCTTTATGCAGGTTATTTACAGACGCTGCATATTAGTTATGAACAGAAAGGCTGAGGCTATGCATTTTTAGAAGAGTTAGTAAAGTACTGTTTGGCTTTGTATAGCATACATAGCTGATTGTTGTTTCTTTTTTGGTGACTTCTTGCTTGTGACTATCACATTTTAGTTTATCATCAGTTTTAAGTCCTAGTAATTTGGTGAGGGAGACTAGACTGAGTTCTGTATGGTGAGATGAGGGAGAAACTGCTTTTGCTATTGGACAAAGAATTGGGGTTCCAGACCACTAGTTTCCTTTTCTTGGTATTGGGCACAAGATTAGAGGCCTTGAGTCAAGGTTTAGCCTGAGTAAAGTTAAGGAGTTCAGACACTTAATTTGACCTTGCAGGTGATTGTAGAACTGTCCGCATAGATTCATAGCTTCATAGGAGTTTACTAGGCTAATGACCACAACACCTTTTTAAACCTAGCCATGGATTAAAGATTCATAGGTAAATATTAGACTGGCTGCCTTTGTGGGCTATTTTAAGCCTAGCCATTTTCCCTAAAAAGTGAGAATCAAACCTTGTACATTGTTTCTGTGAGGTAAACACCTTAACCATTATACCAACCCTCCCCATATTGAATGATGGAGAATTTGCAGAATGTAGAGAGAGGTCATTAATGAAGCTGTTAAACATTAGGGTGTCAAGGACAGAGTGCTGTGGTGCCCCCAGTGATATCGGGAGAGAGGAAGATATGTCTTGTTTCCATCTGACCCTTTGACTCTTGTTACCAAGGTATGATGCAAGCCAGGAGACAGTGTTATTTGACAGACGTACAGTAGAACATGTGTTTAGCAATTTGGGATGTGATGCAGTGTCAAAGGTTTTTGATAAATCAAGAAAATTTTCAGATACAAGGTTATTATTATTGTGACAGTGAATCATATTGAAAAAGGATAGGAGAGCAGAATCAGTGTTATATGATGGTTGAAAACTATGTTGTAATGGGGAGAGGATATTATTTGTCAGTAGTTATTGCAGTAGTTAGGAATGGGTGTACTTTTCTAGGACTTTAGATAACTGAGATAGAATATCTATGGGTCTGAAGTTGTTAAGTTCATTAGAGGGTCCACCTTTACAAAAATGATTGATGTATGATTGTTTCTATGTTAGGAACATATGACTCTATATGGACTTGTTGATGAGAATGTATATTGGGCATGCAGTAGCTGTTGATGCTAGTTTGAGGTAGGCTGTGAACAAATTATCTGGGCAAGTGTTGTCTGTAACTTAGAAAGATATATTTGAATTTTTGAAGTAGAAATAGGTTGAATGAAGAAAGTGTTAGAATTTGTGCCTGTGAGTGAAGTATGAAAACAGAAGTAATCCAGAAAGCTCGAGTCAGGTGTAGTATAATCCAGAAAGCTCGAGTCAGGTGTAGTATAATCCAGAAAGCTCGAGTCAGGTGTAGTATAATCCAGAAACTCAAGTCAGGTATAGTATAATCCAGAAAGCTTGAGTCAGGTGTACTATAATCCAGAAAGCTCGAGTCAGGTGTAGTATAATCCAGAAAGCTTGAGTCAGGTGTAGTATAATCCAGAAAGCTCGAGTCAGGTGTAGTATAATCCAGAAAGCTTGAGTCAGGTGTAGTATAATCCAGAAATCTTGAGTCAGGTGTAGTATAATCCAGAAAACTCGAGTCAGGTGTAGTATAATCCAGAAAACTCGAGTCAGGTGTAGTATAATCCAGAAAGCTCGAGTCAGGTGTAGTATAATCCAGAAAGCTCGAGTCAGGTGTACTATAATCCAGAAAGCTCAAGTCAGGTGTACTATAATCCAGAAAGCTCGAGTCAGGTGTAGTATTCCACCTGTGACCCAGAGGGAGACAGGACTAACAAGAAATAGAGTACAAAGGAATAGTCCAGATACATTCACTTTAGCTAGCAGATCTGGGAGGTTCCCTCTTGTTATAGTTTCAAGTAGTTTATGCATTTAAATAGGGAGTGCTCTTGTTAGAAACTTGAGAGGCTGTGCCCACTTTTGCACAGCTCATATTTCCTGAAATATTATAAAAGACTAATCATTTCTTCTTTGGCAGAAAGGATTACAGTGCCTCATTAGATCTCCACATTCAGCAAGCCATAAAGAAGACACACCAAAAGCTAGGCTGCCTCTATAGAGTACAACACTACCTTACTGATTCTGCTACACAAAAGGCAGCCACTTCCTTTGTACTCTGCAACATAGTATATGCCTCTGCTGTCCTAACCAATCTCAACCCCTCTATGTCAGCCAAACTAGAACAATGCTACAGTAAAGTAGTCAAATTCACAACCAACCAATATTACAGATCACATCACTGCTGCTCTCTAAAACAACTAAACTGGCTCAAACTAAATAATTCTTTGTTGTACTTGTGATTAACTACAACTTTCAAACTACATAACCCTGAAAAATTCCTATGTCTTCACTACACCATTCAGCCTAACACTATTAAGAGACCTCTGTGTTCCCCTGACAAATCATGACTCTCCATAACTAAACTTAACAACAATGCTAGATACTCCTACCTTCCCATTCCACTTAAGAACAGTCTGCAACCTGAAAGCCTGAATTCATGCCATAACTTTCTGCTGAACAAAATGTAATGCTCATTTATAACAACTATACTCTCCTCTATCAATAATCTCATCTCCCTTATCTTCCTAGTGCCTCCTCTCTTTTCTTTTTTTTGGGTTGCATCACCTCTTAATCTTACTTTCCTATGTCCTACATTTTGAACAAGTCTTGGTAGTAACAAATTCACCCATCCATACATCCTCAGCCCCTTTTTCCCATTTTGCACATAGGGTCGGGGTGTCAATTCAATAGTAACAGTCATCTCAAGCCAAGGTTTACACCATCGCGTGGCTATCCCTGTCATAATAGTTCCTCCATACCACTCATGCAGTTGCACCTATTGCCCAATCCACCTACTGGATGTATTTGGAATGTGGGAGGAAACTGGAGCACCCAGCGGAGACCCACGTCACGTCAGGGAGGACATGCAGACTCTCCACAGAAGGCACCTCAGCCAAGAATTGAACTGCAAAACCTCTTGCTGTGAGGCGACAACTCTAATATTTCTAAGTAAAACCTGACAATCTATGCATAATGATGATATTGCACTGCATATACTTCCTTGTAGTTAAAAAACAAAAAAACATTTATTCATATACAACCCATATAACTTATACATTGTTCAGGATTTGAAAACTTATGTGGACAGTGACCTAACCTTTGACCAACTTGTCTGCTGTTGTAAGAAAGTCCTTCTATATTGCACAGCTTATAAACAAAGGTATTGTGTCTAGATTTGGGGATATTATTGTCCCCCTTTACTTAGCCTTCATTAGTCCAGTCATTCAATATAATGCCTTCTTTGGCATGTATCTGTCCAGACACATGCAACAATTAGAACACCCACATTGATAACTTACTAAAAGGATGCAAGGCTTAACCAACATGTCCTACATGGACTGACTCAAAGTCCTGTCACTATACTCATCCTACAAACTGCTAAGAGATGACCTGTGTCTAGCATACAAGTCATCCTCTAATCCATTACTTATGGATTTACTGCACAACAGCAAGTCAGGCAGCATCAGAAATACTCAGTCTAGGGATCTAAACCTCTTCTACAACATCAACAGAACAGTTTGTATGGACAGGTATATCTCACAGAGGATACCACTGCTGTGGAACAGATTCCTCATTCACATAAAACAAAGTTCACCGCTATCCATATTCAAGTGCAACTTAGATCTATGGATAGGAAATAGAAAATTTACCCCAGGACTTACCTCTTTACTACTAGTGGAAAGAGGCAGCCCATAAATGCTTTAGCCCATGCATGGCTCCCCTCAAATTATTTATGGTTTCATCTCAGTTATTCTCATTAGGGGTAATATATAATTATTGACCATAGAATAGATTATTTTGAGAATAAAAAGGGAAACTGAATAGACTTAAAATGGCCCACAAAGGAAGCTAGCCTAGTACTTACCTATGAACCTGTGTAACTGTTGTTTTAATCAAAACTGTTTGCAAATGATGCAAATGATGGGAAGACTGTCTGAATAATGGAACTGTTGCTCATGAATAAAACTGACTAGAAATGATGAAACAATACAAATGATGTCCATTATGTCTGTATAATGCAGCTTTCCTTTTTGAGCTGTAAAAAGTTAAGCATGCCAAAATAGCGCCTCCAGCAGCAAGAATGCTCAGGTTAGCACCACTGGTCATGCAGCAGCTATTAGCACTGCTGTTTCTTTATGTCGCATGCGAGGAGGCATCTGGCACCAAAGGAAAAGGGTACCGACAGCAGGTGACATACCACAACTTTCAACAAGGAAATTAGTGATCAGTTTCAAGTAGACTGGGGCAATGTATGGGCCTTGGATAATATAAGTCACCTCTACACAGAATCTATTAGAATGTGTGGACTTTTGATTTCTATGGAAACCAAGTTATGTATATTTTTTTCTAGTCTATCTAAAGGAACCATTCAGATATCAAAGGGGGCATACTATGTATTTCTCAGACCTTCTCTTCTAGAATTCAGCACTAACACTGAACATATGGACGAGCATGCATGCATGCTTTCCAAACAAACCGCAAATGGCATCTAACACCAAGCATGCCTTCAATATCACCCATCTCCCTGATGTACTGGATGGCAAAAATTGTGCACCTATAACAGTAAAGGCCACATCTGGCCCATAGTCGTAAAGGTCTGTCCAGGAAGGACATGTGGGGTCATAACCAATGTGTCTGTACAGCATACAGACATTTCACATAATTCACACATATGGCACAAGTCAGCAATATCACTGCTTTCTACAAAGTGACATTCCACAAGGCCATCTAATGTGTGACTGCAGGCACTATGGATAACATTAATACATGTGGCTGCATTTATACTATGCCCAAATGTAGTAATCTCCCCTAACATGTTGACACTGTGTTGTAGGCAATGCTTGATACCTGCTAGTGCTCTGACTAATGACATCCATATGGAACCTATAGATCATGACCAAACAGCAGTATAACATCTTGCATACACAGACACAACATAGTTGAGCTTGTTTTCAACCTGCTCAAAGCCTGCTCCCACTGCCTTAATGTGTCTGTGGGGTCAGAACACTATGACCTCATCACAGCCTGCAGACTCTTCTTAGCTTGTTGCATGCTGCATAATATGCTGGTGGGGAAACAGATTGAGCAGTCACAGGATACTGATGCAGATAGACAGCACATGCACACACACACACACATACACACACACACACACACACACACACACACACACACACACACACACACACACACACACACACACACACACACACCAACACAGAAGCTGCATCAAAACCATCATCCAATGAGAGTGAGGTAGATCAGAAGCAAACAGTGATCACAAAATCCTCCAAACAAAAATGGAAAAAATATATAGCAGGGCAAACAACATGACACTGTCTAGTGCAGAACTTCTGGCCTTGATGAGCATAGAGTGACAGTGCAAAAACCATTGTGCATGAATGTTATAGGTTCATAGGTTCATACTAGGCTATCTGCCCTATGGCATTTATAAGCCTAGCCAGAGTGTGTGTGGCTTTCACCACCCCTTAGGATGAGAATACTATACCCATTAGTTTGCTGTGCCTCTGTCCAGCAGTGATACAGAGATGATTCCCGGGGTAAACCTACTATCTCCCATCCACTCGTCAAGATTTCTCTTGAACAGAGTCAGTGAGGGGCTCTGCCTCACATGGACTGGGATTCTGTTCCATAGTGTAGGGAGTCTCTGGGTGATGAATCTGTCCCTCCAGCATGTCCTATTTATATCCGTGTTGAGGTTTAAGTCTCTTGCTCTCGTGGCTCTGGTGGATTTGGATTTTTGAGGTGGAGCATGTCCATTAATTCCGGGTTGGACATGGCCTTGTATGTCAGGCACAGATCACCTCTGAGCAGACGGTATGCGACTGAATAGAGCTGGAGTTTCTTCAGTCGGGCATCGTATGACATATGTTTGAGCCCCTTTATCCTTTTGGTGAGGAACTTTTGGGGTCTTTCCAACTGCTGCAGGTGTCGGGTAAGGTACATTCCGAATGGGGCGTTGTACTCAATCATTGGTCTGATAAGTGAAGAGTACAGGGTACAATGACCTCTCCTGATCTGGATGTGAATCCCTTCATGATCAGGTGGGCAATGTAGAAGGTCTTCCTAACCACTTTGGCAATGTGAGTGTCAAAAGAGAGGTTACTGTCAACTTGGGTCCCCAGGTCCCTGATAGCTTCTTCCGTGTTTAATGGATTACCACCTATGTGGTAATTAGGGGTTACCTTGTTTTTCCCAAAGGGTATGACTATACATTTTTTGGCATTTAGCTTAAGGCCATGGCTCTGGCACCAGTTATCCATTTCTATGAGACCTTTCTGGAGGATGTCTGTGTCTGATGGAGTGTCAATTATGGTGCCCAGTTTGCAGTCATCTGCAAATTTTGTCAGCCACAATCCCCCTATGTTTGCCTGCACTTCAGAAAAATAAGTGCCGAACAAGAGGGGGCCCAGGACTGAGCCCTGAGGGACACCGCTCGTGACCGGCTTAGAGTCTGACATGGCACCAGCAACTCTAACCCTGTGTGTTCTGTCCTTGAGCCAGTTTGCAACCCATCTTGTGACATATGGGTTTACATCTAAGCTGGTGAGCTTTTCTATGATGCCCGAGTGGGGTATTGTGTTGAACGCTTTTGCTAGGTCAAGGTAGGCTGTGTGAACTGCCTTACCCTCATCAATGGCCTTAGTGACGGTTTTGAAAAAGTCGACCAAGTTCAAGAGGCAGGATCTGCCCTTGACAAAGCCAAATTTGGTAGGATCCAGTGTCTGTAGGTCCCCAATGTCTTTATTTATGAGTTCCATTATGATCCTCTCCATAGCTTTGCAGACAAGGCTCGTCAAGTTTATGGGACGGTAATTTCCAGGGTCCGTAGAAGCACCGCCTTTGTGGAGTGGGACCACAGTTGCCATACGCCATTCTTTGGGTACGTATCCTGTAGTAAGGCTAAGATTAAACAGCAGCCTTATGTGTGGGTTTAGTTCCTCATTGAGTTCGTGTAGCACACAGCCGGGGACACCGTCCAGTCCCATTGATGCTGTGTTTTTTGCTTTAGAGAGAGCAGCTCTCACCTGGGCATCTGAGATGTTTGGGAGGCTAGACTCTGGTGGGATAGATATTTCTCCTTTTGGGGGGGAGGGAAGGGAGAAATTTGCACTGAACCTGTCTGCCAGTATGTTGGCAATGTCTGTGGGTTCAGTGATTTTTTTATCATTTTGGACTAATTCTGAGCATATCTGAGAGTTTCCACCCAGGTTTCTAACATAGCTAAAGAAGGCTTTATGATTGTCTTTTGTGTCATTAGCGATTTTTCTCTCAAAGTTGGCCTTGGATGATTTTATGAGTGATCGTAGTTGTTTGCTAGTATTGATCAGAGATGCCTTCCATTTTAGGGATTTTACTCTGTCGTGTAGTAGCTTTCTCCTCTTGTTGTAGAGTTTGTTTATGGCTGGGGTCCACCAGACTGAGCGCCTGCCTTTGGTGGAAAGGGTCTTGATTTTATTAGGGATTGCTTGATCCATACATTCCTGGAGGTGCTCGTAGAAGGCATTTGTAAGGGTTTCAGCAGCATGGGTTGTGGTTTCCACTGGCTCGGGGGCCTTGAAGGATACCACTCCAGTCTTAAGAAGTGTGAAGTTTGCTTTTGAGAAGTTCTTCACTGTGGTCTTTTTTGCTGGGGGTGGGGGTGGGATATGGATCTCCAGTGAGATTAATTTATGGTCTGATCTCACCAATGAGGGATATACTTCCGGTGTGGAGCATTTTGTCCCCATGTTTGTGATGATCAGGTCTAGTATATTTTCTCCTCTTGTGGGAATGGTGATTAGTTGTTCCATAGCATTTGAGTTTATGAACTCAAGGAACCTTTGGGCTAGGGTGTTGGGGCTTGAGTAATGTTCCCAGTCTATGTTTGGGTAGTTGAAGTCACCCAATATTATGGTGTTTGGAGAGACATTCATACTCTCCAGTGTCTTTAGGAAGGCTGTGTGGGTTTCCTGAGTTTGAGAAGGTAGTCTGTAGCATGTTACAAACTGTAGGGCAGTTTTACCTATGGTTAATTGCACCTGGATGGTCTCCGATGCTTCGTGCGTTGCCACTAATCTGGAGGTGTGGGTATCCTTTATGAATATGGATACTCCCCCTCCTTTTGTGGTTCGGTCCGGATTTTGGGGCCGGAACGCATGATATGAGATATAACCTGATAGTGCTGGGGTGCTCTCAGGAGCCTTGAACCAGGTTTCAGTCACAGCACAGACATCGATGTTCTCCATACTGAGGAGGGCTTCAAGGGTGTGCATCTTGAGGTTTAGACTTCTGGCATTGAGCAGTATTACCCTTAGTTTTTCTCCATTTTTGTTTTCTAGGGCGGTAGGTTTATCATTTGAGCCTTTCCTAAAAAAGGCACTATGGGGGTGGCAAGAGCCTTTGCCAATATCCGGAAGCCCAGGGGTGACAGGTGCAAGCCGTCCCTTGCGAAGCAGCATGGCTTGTCAAGCATGTCATCCCAGGCAGACAGACATTGGATCCCCTTAGAATGACACCAGTAATTAAGCCAATTATTAAAGCTGATCATTTTGTCTCTGTATTGTGGCATCATTCTTGGTGAGGGTAGGATACTGCTCAGGGTCAGGGTCATACCGGCCTGGGCTACATAATCTGAGAGCTCCTCTATGTCTCTTTTCATGTAGTCCAGAGAGGTACGTCTCAGGTCGTTCACACCGGCATGGACAATGACTGAGTCATACTTGTACTTGCTGTGGAGTGACCTGAGTGCTTGTGTTATGTGGCGGATTCTAGCACCTGACAGGCTATTCTGCTCTGTGTGCGCAGTCAGGCCATACTAGGCATCAGAGATTTCCACAAGCACCACACATGATGGAGGGTGAATTGGGTCACAATTATAATCATGAGCAGTAGTGGCTAGGAGCAAAATGATGTATCTATATATACACATTTGTTGGATGATATATCACAACAGGTGTAGGCAGGGATCTGAAGGTGATGAGTACTCCATACCAGACAGTATATCCTTCTGCAATGTGGGTGGGTAGTACTATGTTACCATTACCTGGAATCACTCTAGTAGACTAGTGCATTATGATGTGTATCCTTTAATGAAAGGCATTGTCTACAACGTTGGGACCATGGCTTGGACAGAGTCCACTGGTAAGATTTCCGCCAGTGTACAGGTCAATTGTTGTTACTACCCATGATGAGGGATGGTAGACTGTCATATACTGTCTGACAGAGGTGAGGATTATATAACTTGTGATGCCCCCCTTAAATGGCCATGCTAGGTATTAGCCTGACTGCAAACAACACTGCCAATCTGGGCAATAATGGTGGCACTGGCAGTCCTCTGCATGGAGGTGAACATGGTGTCAGTGTTGTGTCACTATAGACCTCACCAGATGAATCATTACACTTTCCCTGGACTACATGACCTCACAGAGCAGACGGCTGTGGTTGGCAACAGCCTCACTAATGATTTACAAGACAGCAATCAGATATTGATGGATTGGGTAATTGTACACTGTGAAGAGATGATAGTATGACTCATCTGCTGATTGATCCTGGGTGATGTCCATATGTCATGGGCCACCTGCAACACATGATGGCATTCAGCATCCTTGCAAGGCTGGATTATTGTTGATATACCCACACTGAATGCAGTGCATTCATCTGCTGCAGCAGCCATAGGGAGAGCATCATTTGGGGACCTCCTCAATGAGAATTTTGAGCACTCAAACAATATGGCCCCAGGCTCATCTGTGGGTGGATGCTCACCCAGAATGGAGACAGTGCCACAATGTTATCTGATTGTGACTGAGGTATATGTGTCTCATTACCATCATCATCCCCTTCTAGGGTGCCCATATGACCTACCTGACATTTCACTGATCATGTATGCAGATGATGCTCATATAAAGATCCAGCCCCAACCTCACACACATTCAGTCTCAACTTCAAGCAAACGTTCACTCTCCACAATTGGCTTATTAATCACAGGTTAATATTCATCCCTTGCAGAACCAAAACCAAGTTGTTCAGTACCCATCAAAAGCTGTTGTATTCTTCTAACAGCATCGACATCACTCACCTAAACACAACTGCACAGTAAAAAAAAAAACGTTCTCCTTGGTAACTGCCATGACAAATCATTCAACTTTCAACTACACATAAATAAATAAATAAATCAGGAAAAAATACTCCCCAATCTTCTGGGTCAAACCCTTCCTATCAATTCAGCAAGAATAGCTACAGGAAAATGGGTCCTATTATCCCATCTAGACTGACTTCCTATCATCACAGCAGCTTCCAAAAAGAACTCTGACACTCTTCAAACCATAACCAACAGAATTTACTGATTATTTTCAAACTGTCCCCCAAAGTAGCTCCCCATAAAATATAGGACCGACCTCCTATTTAGAATATAGCTCTTCATACAAATACACCTTGAAACATGCACTCATCTGACATCGGAACTAGTGCAGAAACATGCATCTCTAACATCAGAGGTTATTCACAAACAACTTCCAATCTTCTGATTCCCTCAACAAACATTTGCAGCAAAAAAATAAATGTAGAGGTGAAATACTAGACACCAGGGTACTGTCTATATTGAGGTCTAAAGGCACTTAAAAATATTAAAGCTCTCTACCACTGGCATTCACAAACAGCACTTTCAAAGAGCTTTTGTTCTCTGCACTAACACTAGACCCCGAAGATCCTATTACATATTATCTAAAGTTTTGAAAAAGAAAAGTTATATGTGGAGGGAAGTTTCAAACCCTGTACCACCAGCAAACACCCAATTCCTTAGCAAACAGTTAGCCTTCTGCACCACATTAGATAGCAGAGACACTCTTAGCATTTTATCCTAAGTCTTATAAATAAATAGATAAAGTAAAAGGGAAGAAGTTCTAAAGTTGGCACCCTTGGCACAGAAAATAGTTTGATAAACCAAAAGCCTTAGTCTTTTATGCTAACTGAGGAAGGTTTGGGTTAGAGTACATTTTATACAGTATACAGAAACATGAAATGCTAATGTTTAACATCATTCATGGACTGCAAATGTCCATGAGTTACAAGAGACAGGGCATGCATAAAAGGCAATATCAGGAGCATTTTGTAAAATCAGAGACTGTTTTAAACAATTATCTGCACTCACTTAAAAAGTTAATAAAGCAACATCTTTCGTGTCATGATGCACTTTACGAACAATAAGAAAAATGAAACCCTTATAACCATCTCCATATTTCAACTATACTTAGCACTATTTTAAAACATGTCCATATCATAATATACCATGCACTCCTGAATGCTCTCTTATTCAATGTCCAGTAAGCTCAAATTGATATACACTCAAATACACACAAACACACTCACATACACATAAGTACATTGAACTAAAACACCATAATTGGAGCATACTAAAGATGTTACCCCGAGAAGAAGCCATAAACCATTTCAATGACACCTTCTTAAGTATCCTAAATGCCTACACATCACCCTGTATCACTAAACTCAAAACAAAAACAGCCCCCTGGTTACCAAAGAGACTAAAAAGAAAATTCCAGAAAGTAATAAAGCTTGGCATACCTGGAGAGCCACTAAAACCCCAGCAGCTAAGGTACAATTCCAACAGCTCAGAAATGAAACAAAAAGATCAGTCCTCCTAGATAAAAAGAATTATTTCCTTGAGCTACAAAACAAGCACCAAAGCTATCCCAAGAAATTCTGGGCAGGTATAAACAACATACTCCACCCTGGCCAGCCCTCCACCTCATCCCCTATCTCCTCCAATGAGATTACAGATATACCAGACTCATTTAACAAATATTTCATAGAGACTATTTCTAACCTTGTTCAAAAGCAGCCTACAACTACTACCACTAATCACCCACAACCTGTAGAAAGACCTAAAACTAACTTCCAATTTCAACCCATCCCAACCAACTATGTCAAAAAGTTGCTATTTAAACTCAAAACTACTTCACTAGCAGCTGGTAGACTACCTGCTGAATTCCTTCAGCTGGCTGTAATGAACTTGCCTTCCCTGTATCTCTCCTACTAAATAGATCTATCTCAGAAACCTCAATCCCACCCATCTGGAAAACCTCCTATATTATCTCCCTCCATAAAGGCGGAACCTCCACCGATCTCACCAACTATCACCCCATAGCCATTCTGTCTCCTCTGGCCAAAATACTTGAGAAATGCATCCACCACCAACTCTTGCCATACCTGCTTAACAACCAACTTCTTTCTCCTACACAGCATGGATTTAGGCCAGCTCATAGCACTACCACTGCAGTACTTTCCTTCGCTAACCTCATCAATCAAAACAAACACATAGGCAAACTAACCTCTGCCATGTTTCTGGACATACCCAAGGCTGATATGGTCAACCACCCCAAACTGTTACATGCCCTTACTGACCTCAGCCAAAGTAACCAAACTCTGGCAATGGCTTCAGAACTACCTACATGGAAGACAACAAGCAGTACGGTGGGACAATAACTTATCCGCACTGCTACCCCATCACCACAGGGGTCCCACAAGGATCCATTTTAGGTCCCCTCATATTCTCCATTTTCACCTACAATCTTCACACTATCTGTCAGGATACAGCAGTTATACAATACACTGATGACTCTACACTTGTCTGTTCAGCCAATGACCCCCAGATACTTCTCTCTATAACACAACAAGCCTTCCATACCACAGAAATCTGGTTTCTTAGCAAACACCTAATTCTAAACCCCAAAAAACAAACTATTACTTTTCTCACCCAACAAATCTACCACCGCACACATTCCATTTAACATAGTCTCCAGAGATGGCACCGTCATCTCCCCTGACACTCACACCAAATTGCTATGAGTCACCATCAATAACAACCTCAAATGTGATCATCATATTAACCAAACCAGTAAATATGTCCACAAAAAACTGGGCAGTCTATATAAAAATAAACCCTTCCTAACACAGACTGCTGGGATAATAATTGCTCAGACTCACCTTCTTTCAGCACTATTCTATTCCTCACCCATTTTCACCAACCTACCCCAAACCGAAATTGCCAAGCTCTACACTTGCTATAATCAAATTGCAAAATTCGCAACAGGTGACCCCTGTCATGCCCAGCACTGCCTATCCCTAAAACAACTTGACTGGCTTGAATTCTCTAATCTCCTGAACTATCATCAACTATCCTTTGCCCACAATCTCCTATTATTCCCAGATAAAACCCCATTACTGGCTAATCTGCTAGTACCCTAAGCTAATACCAGACAACTTTGCTCTAGCAACAAAAGACTAATTAAGATCACAAAAACCAACACCACAGCAGGGGACTCCCTCTTCCTCAACTACATTGGCAAAATCTGGAACTTCCTACCCATGTCTATTACCTCAGCTGTCTCAGAGGCCACATTTAAAAAACTCCTGAAGAAACACCTAAAGCACTCATGGATCTGTACATACACCCCACCTGGCTAAATCCCCCCCACCTTACTTTCCCTGCCTGCTACTACAGCCTCATCTCGTACACTGACAGCCACTCTAGCTTCCTCCACTCCATCCATTATACCACCCCATAGTCTGTATCACTCATTGACCACTCACAGATTACTAAATTAGCTATCCACTAACCACCTCACACACTCTATACCCCTACATCGACTGCTTAGACTAATACCTTTTTTTCCTGCCTCTCATACCTATCCTAACATCCTTTCAACCCTCCCTATTTCTCCCCTTCTACTAATTCCAGCTACCTACTACCCAGTTACTAATCATCCCCTCTACCTATCTACCAGGCCGACTCCTTCACTACTCTATTCTACTCTACCTCACCAGTATGGAATATCTAAATCTTAAACTGAATACTTGTGTGTACTCTATCCAATACTGTCAAACCTGAATCTTACTTTGCCTTAAACTGATCTATGTCAACCTTCATACCTGATATGTTAACTTGAGCTAAGCATGAATAATATGTTACTTAGATATGTTAAGTCTGTTGCTTTCTATGAATGTGAACACCTCTGTATTGCTTGTAATGATTGTCTGAATTTTACTGTGGAGCTTTTCTCCCTGGGCCTCTGCTGAAAATGGATTTTCCTGGTCAACAAATGTAAAATAAATAAAGAAATAAGTAAAATAATAGTAAATACATCTGTACACCATAGCTCTCACCTTCTTAGCTCAGAAAACAGGGATAAAGCAAAAACATAATAGAGGACACATTTTAAATATTGCTCTTTTATATTTAAAAGTTTCTAGAATAACAAATTTTGCATTATCATTTTTATAAATATATGTGAACACAGGGGAAATACAAAGCTAATTGGAAAAAGAGCAAAATGTAATTTTTTTTCTTTCACTTCTCTCTCTCTCTCCCATCTGTAATCAGTATGTTTCTTCTCATGGCTTAGGAATATGTGACTTTTGTCTTTTTGAATATAAAAGAACAGGGAATATCTCTTGAAGTGTGTTGGATCTCCAGACTCACAGTCTTCTCTTTTGCATGTACCAAAAAAAAAAAAAAAAAAAAAATGATTAACGGCGAAAAACTGTCTTTTGTAGAACCACTTGCTGTAATATCTGATGGACTTAATATTTTGCATATCACTAAAACAACGAGGTGGAGTCAAGGTAAGGTGGCATAATACTTATTGCCAAATTCTACTGTTGTAGGATAGATTTAATTAGGAGTTCCTCCGGAGAAATGTTGTTATGACAATTAATAAAACTCTTCTTGTTCTTCTGTAGCAGCAAAAAGATGATGTCATGTGATGACCAAAGGGCTGGGTAAAGAACACTGTATATAATTGTGTGCTGTGCTATGGTATGACATAGAAAACATAATTCTGTCTTGTTTGTGGTGGGCCCATTTTATAGTAACAGTTATTAATTTATCTAACCTATGAGCGTTAGGGATAGTATTTTTGCAGTAAGAGATAAACTGGAAATTGGATATCTGGAGCTTAGGCTTTATTCTACACATCATGTTGATTTTTGTAGGTTCATAGGTGTGTACTAGGCTAATGGTCTTGGAGCTTTTACAAGCCTAGCCCATAGGATTACCCTGGCATTGTGCAGCCCAACCTTAGTTTCCAGTGCCTCTGTCAAGTAGAACCACTGAAGTGATCCCTGGGGTGAATTTTCTATTCCCCATCCACTCATCAAGATTCCTCTTGAAGAGGGCCAGTGAGGTGCTCTGTTTGACATGCATGGGAAGTCAATTCCATAGCATGGGCAGTCTCTGGGTTATGAACCTGTCCCGCCAGCACATTCTATTGATTGTAGTAATGAGGTTGAGGTCTCTGGAGTTTTTGGTGTGGAGGGATTGGGATTTCTTTAGATGTAGCATTTCTAACAGAGCTGGGTCAGACATGGCCTTGTAAGTCAAGCAGAGATCGCCTCTAAGTAGGTGATATGAGAAAGAGAATAGTTGGAGTTTTTTGAGTCTGTGCATATAGGACACTTTTTTTAGGCCTAGGGTCCTCTTTGTGAGGTACTTTTGTGGCCTCTGCAGTTGTTGTAGGTGTGTAGTGATGTACATGCCAAATGGGGCATTGTACTTGATGATTGGCCTAATGAGGGAAGAATAGAGGGAGACAATGACCTCTTTCTTCCTGGATGCAAAACCCTTAGTAATGAGATGTGCCACACAGAAGGACTTTCTGACCACAGTGGCAATGTGGTGGTCAAAAGAGAGGTTGCTGTCCACCTGTGTTCCCAGATCTCTTATAACACCTTCTGTGTTCAGTGGACTGTCATCGATGTGGTAATTCATGGGAACTGGGTTTTTCCCAAAGGGGATGACGACACATTTATTGGCATTGAGCTTAAGGCCATGGTTCTGACACCAGTCATTGGTCTCAGTGAGGCCTTTCTGTAGGATGTTAACATCACTTGGGGAGTAAATAATAGCTCCCACCTTGCAATCGTCTGCGAACTTTGTCAGCCAGAATCCCTTCATGTTGGCCAGATGTTCAGAGAAGTAGATACCAAACAGACGAGGACCCAGGACCGAACCCTGTGGGACTCCACTTGTAACTGGTCGGCAGTCTGACTTGGAGTCAGCTACTTTCACACTGTGAGTTCTATCTGTGAGCCAGTTTGCAACCCACCTAGTGATATGGGCGTTGATGCCTAGCTTAGTGAGTTTTTCTATGATTCCTGAGTGGGGAATGGTATCAAAGGCCTTGGCCAGATCGAGGTAGGCTGTATGAATCACCTTACCTTCATCCACAGCTCTGGTGGCTGACTCAAAGAAGTCGACTAAGTATTGCCTTTTATTTTATTTATTTGTGCCTGCCACCACTGTGGTTGTGCTGTTTGTCTTAATTTTAAAGTATTATTCAGTTATTAACTTTTAAGCTCTTGTGGCTGGCATCCACTGTTTATTATATATTTATGCACTGTTGCTTATCTAACAGGAGAGTGAGCATTAATTACACTGTTGGTTAATAAGCTGCGTGTCCACTTCTCCAATTAGACTGCTTAGGCCTATTACCAGCAGAATAATCAATGTGTATGATTTCATAAGTGGATCAATTTAACAGCAGCAGGCAACTGGAAGTCCCTGGCTATTCCAGTGCAGTTGCTGTACTGCAGTGCCAGGAAGAAAGCTGTGAGGAACTGAAGAATTCTGACAGCCTTCCCTGGGAATTTTGTGTCTGTAAATAATAATTAAGAGTGAATGTATGTTACTATAAAGGGGCACTGGAAGGCATTGGGTCACAGAATGAGTGGTGAGAAAGGTTCCTGGAACTGCTTGACCAAAGACTCACCTCTGTAAATTGCCTGTGTGCAGCCCAGTCTGGGTGTGAATGTCGGAAACCCATTGCCAGGACAGCAGTGCATATTATATTCATGAGACCGGATTATATATGATGAATTAATTATTGAAATAGAATTGCACTTTTTTGCTATTACTTCATCCCTGGTTGGTAGTTTTGGGCTTCAAACCCCATTGGAGACAGTATCCTGATGTCACAGTGGGTGACATCCTGCCATGTGGAGTTCACATTAGTGGCAATAGTATTTCACCCCCCCCCCCCCACACACACACACACACATTGGCACCAATGGTGTCATCCTCCTCACAATGTATTTATTTAACAATATGAAATCTGAAACTCAAACATCTGTCATTAGTTACTGCAATCCTCAAGGAATTGCCAGAAAACCACAAATTTTAGGAGGAACACACCAAAAGTATATGAGGCCAAATCAAGGACATTCTGCAGAATCACAGACAGCTATGCTATGCTATGCTATGCTATGCGCGTGCGCACACACACACACACACACACACACACACACACACACACACACACACACACACACACACACACACGTTGGTCAGTTCCTCATAAAACATATGGTTTTCTGGCAAATCAGTGAGGATTAAATTCACTTTACATGAGTGCATGGATCGTGCTATCCCAAACAGAATCAAGAATCTATCCTTCAAAAAAAGGAAGCCAATCTGGTGGTCCCCTGCCATAAACAAACACTACAACAGAAGGAAGAAATTGTTGCAAAAGAGAGTAAAATCCCATGAGTGGAGCAGCTCCCTGGTCAGCCACAGCAAGAAGCTTAGATCCCTTATAAGATCCTCCAAAGCTAGCTATGAAAACAAGATTGCCATTTATTCTAAGGACAACCACAAAGCATTCTATAGCTTTGCCAAGAATCTCAATGGCAACACCCAGATCTGCTCTGAGTTACAGCACAATGGCACAAAAATTACAGAACCAACTGATATTGCCAACAGATAGGTTCCTGACAGATAGGTTCAGTGCTAACTTTACCCACCTGTCACCCCCTAAAGGGCCCATATCTATATAGGAAGACTACAGAGTCCCTGTAATCACAACTTCACAGGTAAAAGCAGCACTCTCTAAAGCCAAAAACACAGCATCCATGGGACCAGACAACATCCCAGGCTGCGTTTTACACGAACTTCAGAACGAACTGGCTCCCCACCTAAGCACCATGTTCAGTCATAGCCTCACGTCAGGCTTTGTGCCCACTGAATGGCGCACAGTAACAGTTATCCCACTCCACAAAGGGGGGAGCCACCTCTGATCCTGGAAACTATCCCCCTATTAGCCTGATGAGCCTGGTCTTCAAGGCCATGGAATGTATCATCATGGAATTCATAAACAAAGACATTGGTAACCTCCAAACTCTGGATCCCACCCAGTTCAGGTTTATGAAAGGCAGATCTTGCCTCCTGAACCTGGTTGACTTCTTTGAGGCAGTCACCAAAGCCATAGACGAGGGTAAGGTGGTTCACACAGCTTATCATGACCTCGCCAAAGCTTTCAACACCATCCCCCATTCTAGAATTACAGCTAAACTCACTAAACTAGGTATAAATCCCTATGTCACAAGATGGGTTGCCAACTGGCTCACTGACAGAACCCACACTGTAAAAGTTGCAGACTCCAAATCTGACTTCAAACCAGTGACAAGTGGAGTATCACAGGGTTCATTCCTGGGACCTTGCCTGTTTGGTATTTACTTCTCAGAAGTACAGGCTAACACAGAAGGCCTCTGGCTAATGAAGTTCGCAGATGACTGCAAACTAGGAGCTGTAGTCGAGTCTCCAAATTATGTGGACATCCTACAGAAGGGGCTCAGTGAGACAGATGCCTGGTGTCAGAGCCATGGCCTCAAGCTCAATGCCAAAAAGTGCATTGTTATCCGCTTTGGTAAAAACTCTGTACCCATGAACTGCCACATAGGCGGCAGTCTTCTTAACACTGAATGTGTGATAAGAGACTCCATCCTAGGACCCCTCCTGTTCAATATTTTCACCAATGACCTCCACACATCATGTAAGCTATCCTTCCTCATACAGTACGCTACTACCCTCATCTCTATCTCTGACAACATCTCTGAACTTCATTCCCTTACTCAGCAATCCTTTCTATATACTGAACAGTGGCTAGCAGATAACATACTCATCCTCAACCCCAAAAAGACTAAACTCTTATTATTCCTCCCCTGCTCACTCTCCCACCTCAAAACCTCCTTCTCAATCAGTTCCTCAAATAACACTCTTATTAAACCTGATGCTCATTCTAAACTTTTTGGAGGCATTATTGATGATGAACTCAAATTTAACCTACACCACCTACACTGTATAAAAAAGACCAACCAGAAATTAGGCTTACTCTATTGAAATAATAAATTTCTGACTCCAAATGCTAGACTCACCCTAGCCCAAGCTTTTCTCCTCCCACTACTTCTCTATGCCACCCCATTGTTTACTAACATTCAAACTGCAACTTCACACAAACTCCAGCAAACCAACCATAAGATTGCAAGATTCATCACAAACTCTCCATACAAAACACACCACTGCACAGCCCTTACATCCCTTAACTGGTTTGAATTCCCTCACTTACTGTTGTTTTCACAACTTCAAATGGTTC
The DNA here is from genome assembly GCF_019279795.1 of Protopterus annectens. Lineage (NCBI taxonomy): Eukaryota > Metazoa > Chordata > Ceratodontiformes > Protopteridae > Protopterus > Protopterus annectens. The sequence continues at coordinate 700,119,496 of NC_056751.1, read as the reverse complement.
ACTCTATTCTCTACAAGCCTGCATCTTGTCCTGCTCTCTCAACTTTCATCTCTTTCTATAAAACTGCTCGTACCCTCCTAACCTCCAACCTACAACTACTTCAATTTTTCCAACCAAAGAAAACTGTTGGCAAACTCTTATATAAATGCTCTATAGCCCAAGCTTGGAACAAACTTCCTACATACATTTGCTGTACTATTCACCCAGCCCACTTTAAAGAAAAACTCAAACTTCATCTACTTAGCTCCAAAATTTGCTCCTGTACAACCCCAACTTAACCCCTCCCTCTCTTATCTTAGCTGTCCCACCTCAATTACCTTGAACCTCATATCATTATTGCTTAGTACATCTGTACTATACGTACTGTTAACCTCCCCTCTATTACATCTAAGTACACCTTATAGTGTATCTACCTTCTTTTCCCTATTCACACACACACACACACATATATATATATATATATATATATATATATATATATATATATATATATATGTCTGAACATCAGAAATTCCTCTACTGCTAATACCTCTCTATACTTTAGGTAAATCATCAGAAATTCCTCTACTGCTAATACCTCTCTATACTTTAGGTACCTTAAAAATGGCTCAAACCTTACTATCTGTAAATATGCAAATAACTCTATCTTGTTATTTTTTATTCCCCTCCCCTTTATCTTAAGCTCCACCAAATGAGATAATTGTGTGCTAGAATGTATGCATTGAATATTATAATGTCTGTATAACTCAATGTCTTGAATGTGTCATTACTAAAATGTTTTTTTTTTTTTTTTACAAACAATGTCTAACACAGTAGCTGAATTTGTTTTGTTACTGTATTTCTTGGAGCGTTTCTCCTTGGGTCTCCACTGAAAATGGACCAAAAGCCCAGCTGGACTAACGCGGTTAACAAATGTCAGTAAATAAATAAAGAGACCTTGGGACCCGGGTGGACAGTAGTCTCTCCTTTGATAATCACATTGCCACAGTAGTCAGGAAATCCTTCTACATGGCACACCTCATCACAAAAGGGTTCTCATCCAGGAAAAAAGACGTCATTGTTCCCCTCTACTCGACACTCATTAGACCAATTATAGAGTACAACACCCCTTTTGGAATGTACCTCACAAGACATCTGCAGCAGCTGGAAAGGCCACAGAAGTACCTCACAAAGAGAATTACTGGCCTGAAACAGATGCCCTACATTGATAGTCTCAAAAAAACTCCAGCTTACTCTGTAGCATACCACCTACTCCGAGGTAATCTCTGCCTAACATATAAAGCTATGTCAAACCCAGAGCTGTTGGACATGCTACACCTAAAGAAATCTCAATCCATCCGAACTACACGCTCTAGAGACCTAAACCTTGTCACCACACCCATCTATGTCAGGCAAAGTTCCTCATTAACACTCTTCAAGAAAAATCTTGATGAGTGGATGGGAAATAAGAAATACACACCAGGGATCACCTCTGTGGCTCTGCTCGACAGGGGCACAGGAAATTAACTTTTTTGGGTTGGCGTAAGCCAGGGGATTTTGTTGACTAGGCTTACTTAGGCCCTTGGGCCGATAGCCTAGTACCTACCTATGAACCTAAGTAATGACAAGCATTCAATTTTTACATTTCACATCCTTCAGAAAATGCAGGGTAACACTAAACGTTTTTCTCTAGCAACCTTCTACGGTTATACAAACAATATTTGTGGGCCATTAACCCCTCATTATTTTTGGCTTTGTCCAATTTCTTGTACTACGAGATTGTGATGTGTATGAGACTTCCCATACTTTGGAATAAACTACCTATCTATATATCAAATAAAGCTCTTCATTAGCACTCTTCAAGAAAAATATTGATGATTGGATGGGAAATAGGAAATTCACCCCGGGGGATCACCTCTGTGGCTCTGCTCGACAGTGGCACAGGAAAATAATTTTCTTGGGTGGCAAAAGCCACAGTACCTTTTTGGCTGGGCTTGTATAGGCCCCAGGGCCGATAGCCTATTACCTACCTATGAACCTATATATCTGTATTACCTATACTTCTGCTATGCTGGATCCATTTCAGATATAGCCCTGGACCAAACGCATTTTAGTCAAACAATACAGATAAAAACTGACAATACAAGTTAAATTCAACGATTGACAGATTTTTACTAGCCTTTGTAAGATTACCTTAGATAAATTATATTTATAAAATTGTTATTCTTTCTCTGGAATCAGGGTGGTATGTATTACCTAACACTTATCATCGTGTATATTTACTATGCCTATTATTTTTGTTAATCTGGAAAAAAATCGCTTTAGTTCAATTGAGCTACCGAGTTAAAATGTTTACTCATAAGCACGTACAGATTCAAAAAACGGCGATGTGATGTATTAAGGCAGCGCCTTTAAGCGTGTATCTACTGCGACAGTAAAGGAGAAAATGGCGTTATTGATCAGGTTGGTTGACATTGGCAAAGGGAACTCAGTGTTTACTTATTTGTTATACGCGTTACTCAGATGTTTGAATAATTTAAAAGCACACATTGTTGTGATGTTAAGGTGTATTTTAGAGCTTAGAAAAAAAACAACAAAAGTTGGTGTTGAACGACTGAATTTGGAAGTTAACTCCGTTTAAGTGACTTACTGTTGTGACAAGTACTTTCCAAGTTATCCGCATATGTACATAAACATTTATGGGGGTTACATTTCATTAGTGCCCCCCCAAAAAAAAAAAAAGTTTTGCGATTTTATTTTTTTTAAATATTTAGTGCGAGGGGTTGGCTGCGTCTCAATTAAGTAGCTTGTGACCGATTAATGCTGGACTGTTCATTTGCTGTTTGGTTGGTGTTAATATTGTTGCTAGTTATTCCTTATTATGCTTTTATTACTGAATGCGTTTTACATTGTATGTGTGCATTTAGATTTGTTAATTGTGCCGGTGGGGATGTAGTAAGTAGAACTAGAAATGGATCAGATTTTTCCTCTCACCGTTATGTGCAGCTTATTCTTGTATCTGGATATATCGGATTCCCATTAGATACAATTGTTTCTTGGTTTATCCAGAGACTGTGCAGTTAACTTTTGATTGGCGGCCCCCAGGGGGAGTTTGGCCGTTGCCTAACTTGCCAAACGTTAATATAATATACTCATCACGAACGATTTGTAAAGGCTAGTAATATTTTAGGTATTCCCTTTACTTGCTCAGAGTACAGTTTTGTTTGCGTTTTTTAGTAGGTGGTTATTAATGGTTGTGTTTTAGTGGCGTGTAAATCCTTTGTTTTGATAATGCTTTCTGTACTACCCAAGATATGTTGTAAGCAAATTTAACGCCAGACACGTCACCTGGTTGGCATAAAAATGCAAGCGTTAATCAGACTAATTTGATTATCTGTACTGTTGTACCTATGATAGTTAGGATCCTGAACCCCACCCAGAGGCGGCCACTGAACAGGCTAATATCTCATCATTAACACAGTTTAAAATGCCTTGATAAATTTATTATTATTTTTTTTTAAAACTGAATTGATACCCCCTTTACCCCCAGAGGACCTCCTTATCCAGCACAGCAGTCTGTTTTCAGAAATGCTGCAGTCCTTGCTAGGTGCAACATATTTATCTTTTAAAATTGTAATTGTTTATCAGAGGAGGTTGCTGTCCTCTCAAACCTGTTCTGACTTTTACAAGTTGCATTGGTTCTAAAGCAAACTAAAACTATATTACCCATTCAAAATACCATACTTGTGAGACAATTTGACCTTGATTGCTTTGCTGGGGAGAGTGAGCCCTAGCTGAAGCACTAAATCTTTAAAATGGAAAACTAAACCCCTATCTGTCCAGAGGCTGCTGTTGAACAAGCAGAAGTGGCACTATCGTGGTACGCTGGACGTCTTGTTTGAATCCCAAATAGATTATAGGTTCATAAGGTTACTACTAGGCTGCCTGCACTTGTGGCCAATTTTAAGCCTAGCCAGGCTGTCCATGTGAGAATCAGCTCTGCACCATGTATTTGTAAGGCAAACACCTTAAATATTAGGTCAATTTCTTATTTCTTCTTTGAGAGTTATCCTTTCACTTCTACAGTGCTTAAACAGAGGTCTTTCTCTTTTAATTTGATCCTTTTGACATGAGCATTTATGAACATTATACAGGTTGTTTTTTTTTGCTCAGTTTGGAGTTCCTACACCTTAGCAAAAGGTGGGCTGAGTGATATCTCTTAAGTTGTTCCAGTCCTTTGGCTCTCATTATTCAAGCATTAAACCATATAACTTAATTTAGTTCATATGAGGTTACAAGGCTAATGGCCCTAGAGCCCTTAAAGCCTAGCTATATTTATCCCGAGCTGCCCCATTTTGTGGTGGTTAGATGAGTAAAGTTTGCATATGTAAGGATCTATGGTAGTTAATACCAACTTCCCCTGTCCAGTAGGGACATGGGCACCACCCCAGGAGTGCATTTGTGGTCACACACCCATTGATCTAGGTTTGCGTTTTAAAGAGGGTCAGGGAGGGGATCCATTTCACATGAATTGGAAGGTTGTTCCAAAGAAATGCCTGTCTCTGGGAGATGTATCCATCTCTTTAGTATGACCTATTAATGTCACAGGCTAGCCTTAGATCCCTGGAGCGAGTAACCGTCCTGCAGTTTGATTTACAAATGTGTAGTATTTCCATCAGGGTAGAGTCAAAGACTGCCCTATAAGCCAGGCACAGTTCACCTCTTAGCAGCCTCTAGGAGATGGAATACAGTGAAAGGGATTTCGGTTTATCTCAAGATGTTTTGTGTACCTTATAATTTCTTGGTGAGAAGCCTCTGTGGTCTGTCAAACTGTTGCACTTGTCTGGTGGGGTGTATGCCAAAGGGAAAGTTGTACTCCATTATTGGTCTGAGGAAGGACAAGTATAATGGAATTGAACATTCTTGAATCTAGATGCGATGCCTTTGGATACATGGTGGAAAAAGTTCAGATTGCTGTCAACCGAAGTACCCAGATCACATACCACTGGGTCTACACTTTGGGAGTGTGCTGTCTAATGTAATTAGCAGGGATGTTAGCTTTCCCAAGGCGAATAATAATGCAATATTTTTGCATTTGGCAAAGACATACATCTGGAGCATTTCTCCCCAGGCCTCTGTTGAAAATAGGCTCTGTCCTAGTTGGATTTCCTGGTCAACAGATGTTAAATTTAAAAAAAATTAAACTGTGGCTTTGACACCAGTCATTTGTCTGCGTTAACCCTGTATGCAGTATATTAACATCATTGGGGGATTTGGTGATTGCTCCCCGTTTGCAGTTGTCAGCAAACATGGTCAGCCACAGGCCGTCCATATTTTCCTGGACTTTTTGAGAAATAAATTTCCAAACAGTAAGGGGCCCAGCACAGAACCTTGTGGTTTTCTACTATGACTTTTTATACATTCCGTTATGAAACAGGGTAGGATATTTAATGCTGTGTATCGGTCCTTATTAACCAGCAAACTGGCAGATCTCGGACTCTTGTTCAACGTGTTAGTAGTTTCAAAGATACCTTACCATTCATACTTTTAGAATATTCTGCTCGGACAGCTCCTTTGTAATAACTACTGTTAACAGAAGTGTCTTAAGGGTCAGTCTTGTCCTTTTCTCTTCTCAGTATCCATAAATGTAACTTGGATCCTGCCACAGACCAGTTATATCTGGTGCACTGATGATGCTGCCCTCAATTCCTCCAGAGCTACTCTTGGTTTGGCTACTTTTACTGAGAGTTACAGATAATCTGTTGCATCTAAAACCATCCATTGCTTAAAGCAACATAAATATAATTTTTTTCACTTCTGCTGATTTATTTTTTATTGTATTTAATAAGAATCTTGTATTTTTTTCTTTAGTAGAGTTTTAAATCTGATCCTGTTTCTACTGCTGTTGTGGTACTTAAACTAAGGGGGCTGCTGGCTGAAAGCTTAGTGTGTTTTCCTGACTGGTCTGTAGGCCTTGTAGTTTTTTCAGATTCTGTATAAGCTCAGTGGCGTTTAGTTCCTTGTATTGATGAAAATGCTTTCAAGTTTAAAAGTTCCCTTATAATAACCATCTCCGCAACCTTCCCCAGTCCCCCTGCTGCTGTAGGAGCATCCGAGTTGTGTGCAGAACAGCATCTCCTTGTTGGTTAGCTACAGTTCACACTGATATTGGCACCCATTTTACATCGATGTTGCTGTCAACCCAGTCCAGTTAAATCTACCCACTCTTCTCCCTGGTTAAACTTATAATTAAAAAAAAAACTGAAACCATGGGTGGGCACTTTCCTGCTATCTCTGCAGGCAGCTTGGAGGACATGGACATCCTGAGGCAATGTAGCAATTGTCTCATGTATACTGGCACCCACCTAATCCTGAAACACACAGTATGTGACAGATGTAGTTACGTTATGAAAATTGAGACATGACTCTTGCATCCTGATAAATCAAATGACAAACCGACTGTCCACACATTTACGTCCTTTCCCTCACTAAGTAAGGTCTCGACACACAAACCCACATTGGTCTAGCTGGAAAAACAAGTCACCCTAGTGGACCCCTGGCATAAACAGATTATACAACAGAAGGAAGAAATTCCTGTCTGGAAGTAAGAGGGAGGGTGCAGAGCAGAGAAAAATAAACCTTGTTGGTCTAAGCAAGTAAATATAGTCAAGTCCTCAAAAGCTAAATGCAAGACTAAAATAGCCTTCCAAGCAAATAACTACATGGCATTTTTAGTTGTGTCCAAAATCTTAAGGGAAACTCTCAATAGTGTGTGGAGTTGGTTGTAGATGGCACTAGCTATACTAAGCCAAAAGTAATAGTGAACCTGCTGGGTGATGAATTCAGCTCAAATTTCACCCCCTCATCACCTCTGGCCACTCCCCTGATGGAATCCCAGGGTGCCTATTAAAGGAGAACCACACCCACAGACTATTTCATCATGGTTTGGGGTTTCCTACATTTTAACACCACTCTGGGACTATTTAGAGCTTTTTAGTTATTTTTATATTCAATGTCTGACTGACCACATGGGGTCTGGCATCTTGAAATAATTCTGATTGTTTCACCTGTCTCTGTGTCCCAGAATGCATTGTTTGTCTCCAAACAATTGCATCATGTCTGCCACATTTTTTTCTAAAGCTCCTGTCAGTGCACTGATTTTACAGGCATTCACTGCTGTGTTTTAGTCACCTACTTTTGGTTAAAATATCCTTTTTCAATGACTACTTCAAACACAAGCAGTGCAAATGCTACAGAATTGAAAACTGCATTTTATTGCTCTTTCTTCTTAGAAATGCTAACTTGATTTCTTTTGTGAAGGCTGAAATCCTAGTTCTTCAAGGTATCACCCCTCCCCCTTCACACATACCTTCCCTAGCTGTCAAAGAGCTAAGGGTAATTTGACCCATTATCTGCATATGATTGACAGCTTACAGCAGGTGAACAGACTAATGTACTGTTTTCTTGTCAGACTTTGCTTCCTTACAGTGGGAGACTTTTATTGTTGCATTCCTCCTGTCAAATTTAGAATCAAGCGCCATAGCACTGGGAATGATCACTGCTTTGCAAAGCATCAAACTCCAACTTATTTTCCCTTCCTGTTTCGTTAAATACCTAACAAATGATACACTATAAATTCACACAGACACTTACTTGCCCCTAGCTTGCATTCTTACTCACCACTCACTCTTGCCCCTTGCTTGCGCACTATATATATATATATATATGCACACACTTGCCCCTGGCTGGCATCCACACTTGCCCGTGGCTAGCATTCACACGCACGCACTTGCCTGTTTGCTCTACAAAGATGCCATCTTGGATTCAATCCCAGCTATTGCCATGTATGCATGCCCAGCAAAGACGGCTACTTAGCACTTGCCATTATAGTTTGATAGAGATATTTATCATAAAATGATTACTGGCTTCAAAAATGCAGCCTCCCAAATCCCAGAACTGGCAACTCCTTCAAAAGATTTCACTTAAGTCTGTTGGACCATCAACAGAAGTGAGACACTTGTTCACCCTTATAGGGTTTAGGAGGCTGGGCAAGGCAGCTCTGACATCACAATGTGGGAGGTCCACTAGCTCTTCTACAGAGATGTAAATCGGGCAGTGCTTGTGTCACTTTGGGGGAGGAAACGTCCCTGTAACTACAGATGTGACATCATTTAAGAGTCAGCTAGAGGCTTTTCAACTTGGTTTTCAAAGTGAAAGTAAAATAGTACAAAATGATAGCAAGCCCAAAAGGTAAAACAGTTGAGTGGATTACCTTTTAAAGCTGCGGTTCTATTTTTTTTGAGGCTGTAGCAACTAACAGGGACTAAAAGAGAGAGGGTAGGTTTAACAGTTTGCTTTAATATCCCATTGTTGCCCATTAAATGGCTTGAAATATGACCTGGCAGACCTATTCATATCTCTAACCATAGTCTCCAGACAGGATTATCTGAGTGGCGGACAGCAATGGCCATCCCTCTGCACAGGGCTCAGTGCAGGCCCCCTTCCTGTTTGAGATACTTTGCAGATGTCAAGGCAAATGTAGATGGGCTTTGGCTGATCAAGTTTGCTAATGACTGCAAGTTGGGGACTATCCAAACTACTCCCCAAACAATGTTGATATCTTACAGAAAGGACTGATGTAGACTAATGATTGGTGTTGGAGTCATGGCTTCAAACTAAATGTGAAATGCACCATGTGTACACAGTGGTGAGGAAATTCTATGCAGCTCAGCTTATAAAGGCATGGCATCCATATCTAAGGATGTCATAGTACCACTGTACTTGGCTGTCATCGAGCCAATAATGAATGCAGTGCATCCTTTGGCATGTACCTTGCCAGGCACCTGCAAATGTTGGAGCATCCTCAGAGGTTTCTCACCAGAAAAATGCAGGGTATAACCAAAATGTCATATGCGGTCTAATTAAAAGTCCTATCCCTGTATTCAGTTTCCTACATTATTACTGAAGGGTGATCTAAGCCTGACCTTACAAGCCAGTCCCGTGTCTGACCAAGCCCTGATGGAAATATTGCATATTTGCAAAAATAACTGCACAAAGGTTGCCCATTCCAAGGATTTAAACTGATCTCTGACTTAATGATCATGTTGGAAAGACAGATGTCTCCTAGAGATTGCCCTTTCTGCTCACATGAAGCAGAGCCTTTCCCTGACAATCTTCAAGTGCAATCTGTATCAATGGATGGGAAGAAAATTGGGTGTAATCTGGGTAAAACTGGCTAGCGTATGTGTTCTTGAGTCAGTTAGTCTAGTAATCTTCTATGAACTTATAACTAGAACTAGCAAAAACCTAATTTGCCTTAATGACATTTGAAGTTATCTGGAATTGGCTCCAAACCAACAAATTGTGCTGACACTTATTTTCCCCAGGTTTCTGTTGAAAATGGGCTATTGGCTCAGTCAGACTTTCCTGATTTATCAAAGGACAAATAACATAATTTTTTGATATTTACTACACCCAAAAAAGTTTTAAGGAATTGCTACCACCACAGATCCATTTTGAGAGATCACTTCACACAAAGAATCAAAGATATCTAGGCCACATCTTTGATCAGAACCTCTCATTAACTCGACTCAAGTGAGAAAATTAAATGTTCTTTAAGAGATGAACACTTCCTACAAAATTTCCAAACTACTCACTAGAAGCCAGGCAAGCTGTAGCTATAAATGGTCTCCCTAGACTAGAATATGGTCTTCCTATCACTGCAGTTTGTTGGTCTTAGAATACACTCTACTTCAGTGTGACAAGAGTGGTATTCCCAGGCTCATTAGCCTAGCTAACAGGGAGTTTAATAGTGATATAGTCTATTTCTACCAGGACTGTTTCTTCTCGGTACTTTTTGTGACGGCCGTGCCCTGGCCCAGCAATCAAGGAGCCTCAATCCTTGCCACTAACACCAGGGTGGGTGCCTCATATAAGAGGAAAGGATAACCAATACAGTAAAGTATAATTTCCCTTAAGTGCACAGAGAGAGCAGTCAGTCTGGGGCTGGTTGCTCCATTGGTCCCCAATAAGACTCCCCACTGGCACAGCTATAGGGTCCAGATCTCAGCCTAGCTGGCAAGCTAACCTCCAGTACACTCTGTCCCACCAGTGCTTCGTGCCCCTGCCCAGGTAGCTGACACACCACACACACTTTGAGATAAGTATTTATACAACTTTACAGACACTCCTGGAAAAGTCTGACACAGATTCTCCAGCTGTGCCCCTTTTCCTAGACTATACGATAGTGGTTACTGCCACCACCAGCTAATACTTATCAGCTACACAAAGGCTTTTAAAAGGGTGACCAATTATTACTGTGCGATATTATCCAATTGGTAAGTGTAACTAATCAGTCTAAGGCTTATAAGAATGGCTTTGTACAATAAACTCCATAAGTATGCAATGTACTCTAGAGCTTAACTTACCCGCGGTGGTGGTGCTGCAGTAGCGTTGTCTCCACAGTAAGACGCTGTCCAGAAAAGCTGTCCAGAAAAGCCGAAAACTCTAGAGCTTAACTTAACTCTGCACAAACCAGCCACAGGTAAAGGGTTTTAAAAATATTTAATAATAAGTAAAGACACACGACAATGCTACTACAATTCAGTGCTACTCAAGAGTTCTATGTGACCTCTGAAACTTAAAACAATACAGTAGGAAAGTTCTGATAGAACGAAAAAACACTTGTCTAATCTTTATAGTCCTAGCTATTTCTACAATAAAACATACTTTTAAAGTAACTTACTTTCATAGAGCAAGCATTAGACAGTACTGAGAGTTGGATATTAAGATCAAAATGCTTAGTCTCTCTGAACAATAGTTTTTAAAATCACTAACACATTTCTGCTGGGCCCTCCCAGATTACATCATTTTGACATTTAGGTTTTCCCAGTATACACATTACATAATTTTGACACTTTATCTGGAGTTCCCAGGCCAACAGGCTACATTATTTAACAGTCTAACACCTGCTCAGGAAACTACAACAATAGGACATTTCACATGTACAATCGAGTAATTATTTCTCAAGTTAAAATGGAATCTGTTCAGCTAGCCTCTTCGGCACCACTATCTATTTGTCCTCAAATATTTTTTTTTTCAGTTAAAATAACATTTACATAATAGTTTTAAATATCATTTTAACAACTATATACAATATTTACAGTAGCCTGAGTTTGTTATATATACACTATATGTTAAGTATAGAATTTAACAGATCCGTTATCAGAGATACAATATTGATTATTGCAGTGTGTCCAACAAAGATATAACTTTCTTCCAAGGATTATTTACCAATGGCCTGGGATAGATTCGTAGTTCTTTGATTTTTATTTCCATCTATGCAGTTGTCTTCAGTAAAGTGTAGAATTCTTCCATGGTCGGGGTTGTATTTGAATTCCACCTTCTCGTTATGCATTTCCGCGATATAGCAAGTATTGCCCATAACAAATACATATTTATCTTATTCAGGTAGGGCCCTTCATTTACATTTTAGTATAATCAATACTTTAGTTAAGGTAAAGGATTCATTTAAATAAAGCTTGTAAAAAAAATGATCGATTCCATTCCAATATGATTTAATTTATTACATTCATAAAAATATGAATCCAGTCTGCTTTATTTGATTTTTCACACCTCCAGCAAAAAATATTTTGTAGTAGTACTAATCTTTTTTTTTTTAATTCTGTCTGTTAAAAATGCTCTATGTAAGTATTTACAATTAAGTATTTTCCAGTACTGTGTGTTTAGAGGTGTAATTAACTGATAGTAAGATGTTAGTTTTAATTTCTTCTGTTAACTGCAATGACTGAACCTTTGTTAAGAACTGTCAGTATGATGGTTTGGGAATTGTTTTATATGTTAACTCTCTTTATATTGATTTGAAATGGAATTTTTTTAACTTATTAGATTTAGAATATCTTTAAATGAGGAATTTATTAATTAATCTGCATAAATCTTAAGTGTACATTAGAATGCTTTGTATGGTTAACCAGCCTTGTGTTGGAATATTGCAAGCAGGTTTTATCATGTGTATATCTAAAACATTTATTTTTTTTTTGCACATTGAAGCCAGCATAAAAATCCATTTTGTTCCCAGGAGGTTGTTTCCATATATTTTGTGAGGAAAGTTCTTAGTGATGGTAAATGGGGTTAAAAGGTCTAACCTAAGTTTTAGATCTATGTTTGCATTGATAAAGTTTCCTAAAGGAATTGTTGTAATGATTAATCTGTGTAGTTTTAGAAGGTTTTGTTGTATTATATTGTATACTTATGCATAGTATGTACCAGGGTTTGTTTGATTTGTCTAATATTAAAAACTTTAACAGATTAAATTAATTTGTTAATATAGCCTTTGTTTAATTCTTTCCAGTTGGCAAAATAATTGGGTTTATCCACTTTATTGTAGTTTTAAGCACAAGATGCTTTTATATGTTTCTATTTCTGGGAAGTTCAATCCTCCTTGTTTCCAGGGTCTAATGTGATGAGTTAGAGCTACTCTATTCTTTTTGGGATACCATAAAAATTTTATTAAACATGAGTTTATTTCTTTAAGAATGCGTCTTTCATGAATTACCTGTATTGTTAATGTTACATATAGTATTTTTGGCAATAAGACCAGTTTTATTAATTGCAATCTGTCTTCAAAAGTTAATATAATTTTGTTCCACTTTTCTATATATATATTTTTATTGCTTCAGTATTGTTTTTATAACTTATTAATATTTTGTTTATATTTTTGCATAACACTGTTCCTAAATACTATAGCGCAAGTTCTTGTTTTCCTATGATGGATTTATCTGTAACTTGTAGTTCTTTTTTCTTATTTAAAAATAGAAATTTTAATCTTTTAAAGTGTAGACCTGAAATCTTATAAAATTTCTCCATTACTACTTCTAACTCTCCTAATGACTCTCTGGAGTTTGATAGGCTTAATAAAATATCATCAGCAAAAAGCATGATTTTAGACTTATATTCCTTTTATTCTTGGATTATTGCGTATTATTTCTGCAAGTATTTTCTATAGCCAAAGCAAATAAAATGTGAGAAAGGCGGCATCCTTGTTTAGTACCTTTCATTATATGGATAGGTTGAAGTGAAAGGACCTAATTTAATGTAGACCACGTTATTAATATACATGTTTTTTAGTAATAAGATGAGAGGAGGAAATTCAAAGAATGCTAAAGTTTTAAATAGATATTCCCAGTTGAGGGAATCAAAGGCTTTTTCTATATCTAATCCGATTACAAGTGTTTCTCTCTCTTCTTTATTCACATGAGTACGTATCCTTTTAATATTATGTGTGTGCCTATTATATAAAAATCCAGTTTGATCATTATTAATTGTCTTTGAAAGTGGGATTTTCATTCTGTTAGCTAGGATTGACATGAATATTTTGTAAGCCTTGTTCAGTAATGATATAGGTCTGTATGAAGTGCAAAGGTCTGATGGTTTATTATCGTTTAGAATTGGTGTTATGAGAGAATATTTCCACGAGGGTGGTATTTCTGCCTCTGACTGGACTTGTAGCAAAGTTTTATGAAAAAGGGAGATTACTGTTGAAGGGAAGAGTTTGTAAATTTCCGTAATTATACCATCTATCCCTGGAGCTTTTAGACTTACTTTCTTTTATCTTATCAACAATTTATTTGTAGGATATAATTTTTGTAGGTCTAGTTTTAAGTTTTCGGGATTTTTTTTTTATATTGATAAGGTTTGTATCTAAGTTTATTTGGTTGGTATCTAAATCTTCTTTTTTGAAGTGTTCCATATGATGGAACCAAAATGCTTCAAGGATGTCTCCTATATTGAATACTTTTTAACCTTTCTTTTCATGATATATACTACCAATGTTATTTGCTTTTAGATTGTATTTTAATTCTTGTAGAGGAGTTGTGTAGATATCTGGGGGAGGTGACTAATGAGTTTATTTTAATTTTTCCAAGGCTAGACAAGTTTTGTGTGTTTAAAATTTCATTATATTTTTTATTTAATTCTTCTATTTCTTTTTTGACTTCTGGACAATTCTGATTTTAGATTTTGCTGTCAAGAGTCTGGTTTGCAAGTCTAATGATTTAGTTTCCCACTCTCTAACTTTGTTTTTGTACCAGCTAAGGGTCTTGCCAAATAAATATGCTTTTAATGAGTCCCAAACCATGACTCTGATTTCTGTTGTATTATTAATTTTAAGAAATAATTGTAGTTCTGACAACATCCAGGGTCTGAATTCTTTAATTTTCATGATCTATGATGGAATTTAGTTGAGAGGATTAAAGGTTTAAACTCTGTTTGGAGCTTCATTATTGGAGAGTCATGATCTGAGAAGGGGCATGGAACTATTGAGAAGTTGAGGATTTTTGTTTGTAAATCTTGAACTACAAATAATTTGTCCTGGTTTGTGTTCCAAATCTATGGTCTTTATGGGAAAAAATGATTTATCGTTTGCTTTAAAAGTGTCTTAAATGAAATGAATCAATCTATCTTTTTAAGGATTTTGAAATAATTGCTATGCGAAAAGACTTCTTGGTGGTTTCAGAAGCTTCTAAGGTACAATTAAAGTCTCCTTCCAGTAAGATTTCCTTTATAATTGTTGGAAATAAAATCTAGTTGTTTTTTAACCGTTCCTGCTCCAATTCCTGGGAACCAATATAGAGTAGCTAAGGTCCATATTCTGTTATTAAATTTAATTATAACAAATGCTAGTAGACCTTCTTTGTCTTCATATTTATAAAAAAAACTTTTGGAGTGATTTTATGTTTTTCTTCCAGAGAATTGATGCTCCTTTTGCCTTTGTTCTATAGGAGGATTGAGCTAAGACTGTATAGTCCTTAGGGTTCCAAATAAAGCTATCATTAGTCTTAAAATGCGTTTCCTGGAAAAATACTACTTGTGCCTTATTTAGATTTAAATATTTTAGTAAGTTTGATCTGTTGTTTGCATTGTTTAAGACATTAGTATTTTAATAAGAATGTTAAATCTATTTCAAGTTATTGTTGGAAGAAATTTTTTTTTATTATAGTAGTTATACCATGTTCTCTGATAACGTTGAATGTTATTTTTGTGTGTGTAAACTTGGGAGTGTAATTTAATGTTCATTTTTCTTTAAATACAAGTAGGGTAAAATTCTGGTCAGGGTTTAAAAACGTACTTGTATTTCATACTTTAGAATTAAATGTTTTATAGAAGTATATATGAATTTCCCATTAAACATGGAATTAGTAATTCCTAATCCAATAGATAAAGAGAGATCTATTGGATTATTTAACCAACAATATCAACTGAGCTGCATATGTTATTATATGGAGAATTTTCTTAAAAGAGGTATGGACTTCTATATTATGCTATTATTGTTCTATAGTATTTTATATATCAGGATGGAATGTTAGTAGTGTAAACAATTATGTTGACTTAGAAAATATCCAATATTTAGTTACCCTTAAGAGATTCCAAACATGCTGGGTATGTCATTTTGGATAAATTAAATGCAACAGAGGAGCATACACTAAGCAAACAACAAGGAGATTATTACTAAAATAATTTGATTAAAAGGACTCTGCAGGAGACAGAGTGATTACCAATGAAATATGAATTTACTGTAGGTGTACTGTCTTCCTTTACTTTCCCACTCTTTAGCTCACCAACTTACACTTATGAAAATACATGGCTTATCAGTGATATCCTGACTGAGTAGAGGCGCCCTACATTCTAGTGTGCAGTGCTTTTACATATTTATAGATTTGCAAAGCAGAGTCCAAGAATGAACTATGATCACCCTGACAATTGCCATCCTGCATAGGGCACCTCCTGCTTCCAGAGTGGGTAATCACATCGGGTCTAGAATGAATGTGGAGGTGCCTATATGTTAATCAAAACTTGGGTAAGTATTAATCAAATGGTATTTAGAGCATCTTCGAGAGTTCTCTGGGCAGTTAGAATATTCTTAAGCCTCTTCTCCCTTGACGAAAAACAGAGATTTCCCTTGTTTTAAATCGGTCCTAATAAAAGAAATTTAAGCAAACAAAGGTAAACGGAAATAACATTCAGTAGTCCGTCTTGTACATGATTCGCAATCCATTTAAACAAGTCAGTGACTAACATCACTTTAGTAAACATTATAAAGATAAATTAGAAATAATTTCCTAGCTCTTTAAATTTTCTGATAAAGCAAAAACATTTGTACTTGTATTGTAATGTCAATAACTGTCTTTGAAATATGTACAATACTTCACTTCTTCAAATCATTCCTTTTTCAATTCCGTTTTTTTGTCAAAAGGGCACAATTAATATTTAGACTGATGTTTCAAATAAATAACTTGTCAGTTGCCAGTTGAGTTAGTTTAGAATGTATGGTTAGTGCAAATATAGCATGTTGCAAAAATAATATATATTTTTTCGTGTGCTCCCGATGTCATATGCAAGTGACATATATAATGCAGCATATATGGAGCAGATAGCTTATGGATTCAGGTTAAAGTAAATTATGCTCATTAATCAGACAGTTTCATTTAAATTCACAAGTAATTTTGGGACATTTCAGTTGTTTCCAGGAATCTGTAGTCCAGTGTGAGTAATTGAGTCCACTTTTCCTCATAAACATATGTCACAATTCATTAAACAAGAGTCTAACATCTGTCTAATAATCATTATAAAGACAAAGAATCGTAATTTCGTAGCTCTTCAAACTTTCTGATATTGCATAATGTTGACAGTAAGCTATTTTAACTGGAAAACTAAAACATTTCAATACTTCCTTGTGAATATGTATTTTTACTTTTACTGTAGTGTCAAGAACTGTCTTTGAAATCTATGCATTACTTCACTTCTTTCAAGTCATTCATTTTACAGTTCAGATTATATTTTGCCAAAATGTCAATATTCTTTTTGTTTGGGGGGGGGGGGGTCTCAGCATTCTTTCCTCACAGTGAAACTACTCCTTTTTTCAGTAAGACAGCAGCCCTGCCAATTGAGGCATGGGTATGTAATGCACGCAAGACAGGAACAACACTTGCACATTTGTTTGTCTTCCGGAATGTAAGCCAAAGTGATTTTTCAGCTGTAAGAATGTCAAAATAACACCTTACAGTGTTTCCAGCACTCGTTCTCATGCCAGCATGACAATTTCGCAACCATGAAAATCTGGTTGCGATAATACGCAAGTACCACTATTTTAACTGAATAGCTATCGGTTACCAACTGAATTTGTACGGAGTGTGAGGTAACTGCAAAGATAACATGTTGCAAAAAGTAATATGCATTTCTTCATGTGCACTAGAGACTGACAATTTCAAGTAACGTATAAAATGTAACTTTTACAGTGCAGACAGCTTGTGAAATCAGCATGTTAAACTGAGAATACTTTTTCATCAAGCAGCTACATTTCAGTGCACATGTAGTTTGGGGACATTTCAGTTGTGTTTCCAGGAATATGTAATCCTGTGAGGATAAATCATAAAATATTTACAAATAATCCTATTATGTATTTATTTTACATTGCTTAGGTTGTTTTGCAAAATACAGGTTGTTAGGTTGTTTTTCATTTTAATAACTAAACAGCATTGTTGTTGTTGTTGTTGTTGTCTTTTGGCTCTTTCCCGGTAAGGGGTCGCCACAGCAGAACTCCGGTCCGCTAATGATTTGCAGCAGATTTTTTATGAAACGCCGAGGTGCCAGTTCGACGCCCATTTACGCACGCATGTCTTTCGAACACTACCCAACCGCGGGGAGTACATGCAGACTCCACACAGAAGGCACTCCCAAGCCGAGAATCGAACGGGAGAACCTCTTGCTGTGAGGTAACAACGCTACCGCCGTACCACCGCGGCATTTACTTTTTTCTTATTCATCTGTGAGGCTAAATGTACTTCACAGATTAACAGTGTCCTTAGAAACTGCAGCAATTGTTTACTGTTGCTATGGCAACGCAACTAGAATGTGAAGAAAACTTCACTTCTCTTAACCAACAGTGTATTTTTCCCCCTTTTTTAATTTTTTTGTCAATACTAAAAGGAAATGATTTGTAGCTGCGGTGGTGCAGCGGTAGCATTGTCGCCTCACAGCAAGAGGCTCTCCCATTCGATTCTCGGCTGGAGCGCCTTCTGTGCGGAGTCTGCATGTCCTCCCCGCGGTCGAAAGACATGCACAGAATGGGCGTGACTTCGTTTAAGTTAGGGCGTCGAGCTGGCACCTCGGCACTGTAAAAATCTACTGCCAATCATTAGCGGACCGGAGTTCCATTGTGGTGACCCCTAACCGGGAGAAGCTGAAAGAACAACAACTAAAATGAATGAATGGAACAGTTAATCACGAACATGTCCCCAATCCCAATAACATAGCATAACAGTGACTATCCTTAGTCTAATAACTATTGTAATACCAATTAAGTCCACTATTCCAATTGGTCTACCTTAAAAACTAGATTATTTTAGACTATGTATAGATAGTGAGTTATTAAATATATACAGACTATATATTAGTATAGTAAATAGAAGAGAGTTTAGAAAGGGAGACGAGATGCAGTTAAAATGAGAAAAGAGAAGAGAAAATTAAGAGAAAATACACACACACTATGTATGTTGATTTACAGTGTAAATATTTTGTGCTATATAACCCTTCTGTGAAAAAGTACCCTGTTTTACATACCTGAGGTAATGTGAAAACTCATGTGCCATCTATTTTCAAAAAATATAAAGATTCCAGTAGTTACCTTTTGTTTTAAAATTCCAAGCAGTAAAATTGGACCTTTAAAGTAATGTTAAAACAACATCATAGTAGATGCTTTGAGAGATTTGCCTGTAATATTGTCACTTTTTTGCTTCTTTTTGACATCTATTCAGACATTTTGTTTCTTTTTTTCTCTTGAGAGAAGGTGACATCCAATCCATGTCTTCTGGTAAAGTAATCGCATTATTAGTTTTAATAAATGAAGAGGCTTCCTCTAAGTCAGTAAAAGACCTCCTCTCGTTGGCATACAGTATTTTTATCTTAGCTGGATATGCAAGTTGTGACTTGATGTTATTTTGTTTCAGAAACTTTATTATTGGCCACACTTTTTTTCCTTTATTCCATTCTAGATGAATAGTAGTTATCAAATCTTATCAGGCTCTGTTTATATTTTAGAGGTGCCTTCCTCCAAGCAGATCTTAATCAGTTCCTTGTCCAAGTATGAAAGAAATTTGATAATTATTGACCTAGGAGGAGAGTTTGAGTTGGTGGCAGGTTCCCCAAGAGCTCTGTGTGCCCTTTCAATGCCAAAGGAAAATCCTTTTAAATTTAAAAAGTCAGGGATCCAGCTTGATGAAAAAAGGAAATAATATCCCCACCTTCTGTGTTTTCAGGTAATCCGAAAATCCTGATGTTATTTCTCCTATCCCTATTTTCCAAGTCATCTACTTTATTAACTAACCAAGTGTTTTGTTTAAGAAGCAGTTTTTTCTGTGTTTCCTCTTCCTTAAGTCTGCTTTCTGTTATTTGGAGAAACCTCTATTCCTGTTATCCTTGTCTGGTGGTGGTGGTGTAGCATTTCCTTGAGGGTGTCGACCTGCTTTTGACTGCTTGTTTTAAGATTTTCTAAGTTCTCTTTAAAATCATCCATCTTCAAAGACACCTCCTGCAGGGTAGATGACATCTGTTGTAGTTCCTTCTTTAAGGCAGAATCCTGGTGAGAATTCCTTGCTCATTTTAACAAGTGAATATATCTCAAAGCGTTTTGACAAGAAATTATTTGTAAAACTTCACCAAAGTTTCTAATTATGTAAATTAGACCTTTATCTATAAGATTTTATTTGAAGAAAAATAAAACAGGAAAAAATATTTCTTTAACTAGTTATGTGCAGCTCTAAAATACTGCTGCTTTCAGTGAGCCATTCAGGCTCTGCGTCGGCACCACTATCTAGATCAAAGGGTATACAAGACATAATTTTAACTTCAAAAGAACCAATGTGAAATGCTTGGCTTAGTTTTCCTTGCAGCAGATGGCAATGTTGCTACAATCTTTAAGTTCACATTTTACAGTTCTTTCTTTCATTTAAGAAACAAGCCTGTATTACATTTTATATTTACAAATGATAGAATTATGTATCAAATTCTGTTTGTCTAGGCTGGCAACCTTCACCCATCTTCACATCTCTCCCCCCTGGAGAACTCAAGCTAGTTTTTCAAGTGACCCTTGATAAACGCCACTTGAGAGGGTTAAGTCTATCTGAGGGTACCTCACCCCATTCCCTGTCTTAATAGCCCATCTGCAGTGGCATTGCTAATCCCACTGCAGTGCTGCACTGACCTATCATATGCTTGCAACCCCAGGCTCCATCTTAGCAATTTGGCATTTTGTTAACTCGCTCTGTTTAACCATGTTGGAGGGTTGTGATCTGTCATAACCGTGAATTTCTTTCCATACAGATAAGGCTGAAGTTTCTGCAGTGCCCACACTATATAGCTAGACATTCCTTTTCTACAGTTGCATAGCATTCCTCCCTGGTTTGGAGCCTATGACTGAGCTAAACCACTGGGTGCTCCCCCCCCCCCTGAAGAAATCTGGCTAAGTACAGCCCCCACCCTGTGGTTCAGTGCATCTACTTGCACAACAAATTCTTTGCTGTAATCTGGACTGGTTAACACAGGGGGTCCTCCCAAAGCTGCTTTAAGCTTCAAAAATGCCTGTTCACATGCTGGGGTCCACACTACCTTATCTGGCCTGTTCTTTCTTGTTAGGTCCATGAGGGGAGCAGCTATGGGACTATAACTAGGGATGGACTTTCTGTAGTACCCTGCTGTCCCTAAGAATGCCCCCACCTGCTTTTTGGTAACAGGTGCAGGCCATGCCTGAATGGCTTCCACATTGGCTGGTTCTGGCCTTATCTTACCACTCCCCACTGAATGTCCTAGGTAGGAGACCTCCGCCATACCCACCTGACATTTGCTTGGCTTAATGGTCAACTCTGCCCTCTGTAGTCTGCCCAGCACCTCCTTGACATGCTGAAGGTGCTCTGGCCAGGAATCGCTGTAAATGGCAATATCATCCAGATAAACGAGGGCAAACCCTCCTGCTCCTACTATGATATTGTCCACCAGCCTCTGGAAAGTCGCTGGGGCTTTCTTCATCTCAAAGGGCATCTTTGTGAACTCATACAAGCCAAAAAGGAGTCACAAAGGCTGACTTCTTCTAGCACTGGGAGTCAAGGGCACCTGCCAGTAACCCTTGGTAAGATCAGTGGTTGTAAGATACTTAGCCCTCTAGGGCCTCATCTGCCCTAGGCATAGGGTAAGCATCTGACTCCTTGTGACTGTTTAATTTCCTGTAGTCCACACACAACCTGGTGCTACCATCCTTCTTTGGCACCAGCACCACTGGGGAGGGCCAGGGACTGTTGGATTCTTGAATCACCCCTAGTTCCAACATCTCCTGTACCTCTTCCCTCAGAGTCTGTCTGATAGGCAGGCCCCTTATAGGGTGCTTGAGTGTAATAGGCCTTTAGGGTCCTGTATCCACCTGATGCTGCACCAGCTGGGTGCACCCTGGTTTCCCAGTGAACCTATCCTCAAATTCCTGCAACACTGCTCGGATTTCTTGAACCTGGGTAGGAGATAGCTGCTGGGACATTGCTACCCCTTCCATCAAGGTGTCAGCCCAAGCCTCACTGAGATCATCAGTCCCCAGATCTCCCTCAGACTCCTCCTGCATTCCACTGCAAATACTCAGCACAAGGGCCTCCCTGTCATGGTAAGGTTTCATCATGTTAACATGGTACAGTTTGTGCCCCTGCCGTCTGCCTAGCAGTTCCACCATGTAGTTAACATCACTCGCCTTTCTCACCACCTTGTAGGGTCCCTCCCAAGCTGCTTGCAGCTTGTTGTGTCTGACAGGAATGAGAACCATTACCTGCTGCCCCATAGCATACTCTCCAGCTCGAGCATTCCTGTCATACCACGCCTTTTTCTGTTTGGCTTCTGCAAGGTTCTCCTGGACCAAGCCCATGAGTTCCCTTTGCCTTGGCCTGAGGTTTAGGACGTATGCCACAACAGACTCCTTGTGAGGTTCACACTCACCTTCCCAGTCATCTCAAATTAAATCTAGAGGTCTCCTCACCCTACGCCCATACAGCAACTCAAAGGGTGAAAAGCCTGTGAATTTCTGGGGAACCTCTCTGTAAGCAAGCAATAGATGGGGCATATATTTGTCTCGCTCCCTCTTAAACTGATCTGCAAATGCCCGTAGCATGGACTTGATTGTAGAGTTTAACCTCTCAATAAGACCATTTGTCTGGGGATGGTAGGGGGTGGTCTTCACCCCACAGGACTTCCACAGACAAGCCAGCAGGTCTGACGTGAAATTGGCACCTCTCAGTCAGTATTTCTTTTGGGAAACCCACCGTACTGAAAATCTGTAACGAAGCATTTGCCACCTTCTCTGCCTCAATGGAGGACAAAGCCACTGCCTCGGGGTATCTTGTAGCATAATCCACTACCACTAGAATATACTTTTTTTCTCTGTGGAACTTGGGGTACTCAGAGGACACACACCGTCCATAGCTACCCCCTGAAATGGCTCCTTAATTACTGGCAAAGGCTTCAAAGGAGCCCTCACCTTGTCTCCTGCCTTGCCCTACCTTTTGGCACTGCTCACAGGTCTTGCAGTACCCTGTTACATCTCTGGAAATTCCAGGCCAATAGAAGTTTTGCATAATACGTTTCTTTGTACATTTTATGCCAATATGACCTCCAAAGGGAATGTCATGGGCTATGGCTAGAAGCGCCAGACAGTAGGCTCTAGGCACTACCAACTGCTGTACTCTTACCTTCTAGCCCTCTCTCAGGGGTCCACACTTTGTACAGTAACCCTTCGTCCCAATATACAGATTCCCCCTTCCCTTGAGACTCTGGTGCCTCCCTAGCTACCTGCCTCAGGCCTTGCAATGTAGGGTTTGAGAGCTGAGCCTGTCTCAACTCTCTCCTTGTAACCCTTCCCAGCTCCCCTTCCACAGGAAGTCTGGCATCCTCTGATAGTGGTGCCTCACTGTCAGCCTGGGTACTACTACTCACCTCTACCTTTGCAGTCACTCTGTCCAAGGGACCATCAGTACCCACAAGCAGCTGTGGCTCACCTTCAGTCTCACTGCTGCAGAGTAGCTCCCTCCCTGAAGTAACCACCGCAGCAGTGCTGGCTGCAATTATGCAGTATTCTGGGTCTCCCCCAGGCTACTGGACCCCACATGCTTGTCTCCAAGCCTGACTGCATGTAACTGCAAAAGTACATGGTACTGCCTCATCCAAATCCTTCCCTCTCAGGACATCTGCAGGATGGTAGTTCCGTACCCCTGTTGTCTCAAGACAACCTACTATTGGTATTTTCTTTCCCACTTATGGCTCCCTCACTTTTGGTTCCCCAGCTTGCCTGTGTGGACACCTGTATGCCACATGGCCCCACTGGTTGCATTCAAAACATTTCACCCTTGGTCCTGGACGTTTATCTGGACTAGTGGCTTCCCCTGCTACTGGCAGATTCTGTTGGGGCAGTCTGTGCTGCCCACCATGGGTTCCTTTAGACCCATGAGCAGTACTGGGAGGTCCCCTTCCTGTGCAGGGCTGCCCTGCTGGCCAGGTGTAGGTCTCCCTTCTTCCCCAACTCATCTGAAGTAGCACATTGTCTGTCAGTTTACCAGCTCCTCATGTCCTCAAAGTACTAAGGGCTTGTTCCCTCACCAAAAGGCCCTGCGAGCCCTTCAAAAGTGGTGACCTGACATCCACTCACCCAGCTATTAAAATAAGTGCTCAGTTCAGCAACATATTCACATACATTTTCATCTGCCTTGTTTCTATGCTTGCAAAATGTTTCCCTATACATTTCAGGTGTTAGCTTAAAACATTCTAAAATACTTTTTTTTTTCTTGGCAGTATAATCAAAGCAGACGGAGTTGGGCATTTTTGCCAGAAAAGTTGCAGCTTTCCCGTGGAGTAAGGGTGATAGGAACCGTACCCAGAGCCTTTGGTCAACACCATACTGTTTGCATACCCTCTCGAACATGAATGAAACTATCAAAATTATCCCCCTCTTTAAATTGCAGAAGAAATTTACTGACCTGTTGTGCTTCTGGGGTTCAGTTACTCCCCTCCCTATTACCTCCATGACTCTGGCGAAGAGTCAGCATTTCCCTCTCATCCTCCTCTGATGCTTCTTTTCTTTGGCTTCTATCTCCAAATGCCTGGCCTCCAACTCAAGTCTCTTTAGCTCCAGCTGGATTTTTAAGTCCACTGCAGAAAGTCTGAGCTGTCCATTCTCCAAGGATATTGCATCTCCACTGCCAAGTCTGATTGTCCTCCTGGATGCTGTTTTCTGATGCAGCTGTAACCAAGGCTGCAATCAGGTCTCCCTTAGTCAGGTTTCCATGCACCAGTCCCCTAGCCTGGCACATGTAACTTGCGCAAGATCCTTTAGTTCTAAAGAAAACAGGGGAATGGAGACCTATTGGATCTCAGCAAACTAAAATTGGTGAAGAAAACCAAGTTCTGGATGGTAACACAGTAGTTGATACTTCCATTCCTAGTCAGTTGGATGTGCTGTACAGACCTTCAGGACGTGTACTACCACATACTAATGAAAAGATGATCCAGAAGATTTTTGCGTTTCCGGCTAGGTGTCGGACACTTCTAGTTTCGCGCTGTGCCCTTTAGTCTCACTACAGCCCCCAGGGCATTCAAATGCATAGCAGTAGTAGCAGCTCACTTGAGATGCAGAGGATTCCGGGTGTTTCCTTATCTGGACAACTGGCTCTACCTCCCCAACCAGCCCTCTTCTGCTACAAGGCAGAGACTAGGTACTATAACTTTGCTCCTGCAGGACCCCCCCCCCCCAAAAGAGTGCAAGATCTAAGTTTACATGTGAAAATATTACTCAAGAAAACTCAAGCCAATGTGCTACAAGTTCTGGGAAAAATGGAAGGTTCCATTGTACTTGTCACCTTAGCTTGCCTACACATGCGAATACTTCAATGGTTACTTTCGACACAGTGGTCAATTCTGGATTTGCCAGTTCTGGATTTGCCAATGTCACGCAAGATTCTCATAATCTCCTGTAAAAAGGACCTCAAATGGTGGATTCACTCTCCCTTGGTGTCTTATGGTCGTCCATTTATGCCACCTCCACCCCAGGCCACGGTGACTACGGATGATTTCCAGATGGGGGGGAGGGGCATTTATCTGAGGAAGACAGTCCAAGGCACTTGGCAGGAACATGAGGCTCACCTGCACATCAGTCTAGAGATGAGAGCAGTGCTGTTGGCATTGCAAGCCTTTCAAAACACAGTTTCCCTCTAGGAGCAATCTCGATTCAGTCAGACAAATATGCCAGTAGTCTGGTACATAAACTAGGAGAAACCTGATCTCTCCTTTGTCGAGAAGCTCTAAGGGTTTGGTAGTGGGCAACATCTTCCAACCACTTTCTGATTGCAGTGCACATCCTGGGGAAATGCAGTGGCTTCACAAGTGGTCCCTCAATCAGAATGTAGCAGAAAGCATTTTCCACAAATGGGGCCAGCCTTGCTGCGATCTCTCTTTGCTTCACCCACCAATACAAAATGCAGCAACTACTTTGCCCTGATCCCTCTTATGGGGGAGTCAAGGGATGCACTTGTTCACGACTAGCCTTCAGGGCTACTATATGCCTTCCCTCCGATTCCTCTAATTCCCAGGTTTTTGCAGACAGCCAGTCTGTTGGGAGACCACGATAATTCTTATTGCTCGCTGTTGGCATTGAGAAATCTGGTCCCCCTTTCTACAGCCTCATCTCCTGGATGATCCATGGATTCTGTACCCAGGTCCGGATCTTCTGACACATCTGTCTGGAGTGGCTCTTCGCAACCTTCAAGACCTCAAGTTGACAGCTTGGCTGCTCCAGTTCTCTTGATTGCCAGATGTCCTCCTCTTTCCTCTCCAGTAAAACCATATCTTGTCCTCCCGTAAGATGATCTCAGAAAAATTATACAAGAGTAAATGGAACAGGTTTGTTATGTGGGTAACTGACTGACAGACATATAGAATGTATGGGAGTAGAAAAGGGTCTATCCTGGAATTTCTAGCAAAACTTTTTCGTGAAAGTGCAGCTGCTTCTACCAAGTACAGCTAGCAGTAATCTCAAATTATCCTGTGGGAGAAAACCGCTCTACAGTTATGTCACACAAACTCTGCAAATCTTTTTTTTTTTTTTTTTTTGAAAGGAACAACTATTAGACCTCCATATAAGGACCCCCAACTCCTCCTCCTTTGAATCTATATTTCATTTTAACAAACCTCATTTATCACCCCCTTTGAACCTTCAGCCACATGCAAACCTCATTTATCCCCCCTTTGAACCTTCAGCCACATGCGATATAAAGTTTCTGTCTTTGAAGACTCTCTCTCTCTTTTTAGTTGCCATTACCTCAGCCAGGAGTCTGGGAACTGCAAGCCTTGTCCACAAAGCCCCTTTACCTCTCTTTTTTTTTTTTTTTCTTTTCATAAAGACCGAGTCTGTGCATTAACCCATCCTTTCTTCCTAAGGTCGTGTCAGAAAATGTTAATCAATTGAGCTGCCTGTGTTTTTTCCAAACTAAGGCGAGCATATGTTGCATCTTTTAGATGTATGTAGACAATTGCGCTTTTACTTGCACAGATATCCTGGATTTAGAAAATCAGACCAACTTTTCATATCCTATTCCAGCACCAGAAAAGGTCAGCCAGTCTCAAAGGTTACCTTATCTAGATGGCTCTCCCTTTGCATATCCTACATCTGCAACTCCTAACGGAGCTCTTCCATTCCCAGTACAAGCTCATTCCACCAGGTCACTAGCTATGTCTACAGCTTTCCAAGTGAGGTAACCTTTGGATAACATTTGTGCTCTGCTACATGAGTGAAACCTCCTACTTTTATCACTCAGTACAAAGTAGATTCGGCCTCTAAGAATACACCCTCTTTTTGGCCTCTAGGAATACACCCTGCTTTGGTTCTATGGCTCTGAGAAATATTCTCCCATGAGCCACCCAGGAATCTGGTTGCTTGGGACACTGTCCCATCAGTGAGAATAAAGGAGAGATTGACGCCACCACGTAAAGAAGTTACGTATTTACCCTAACGTTTCATGTGTGTTTATTCTCGCAGCCCACCCTCCATGCCCCCTTCCTTTTTTTTCTTGGGAGACTGAGTGGACTCGTCCTTTTGGATCTATACAGCCTCAGTAGTACTAGTTGGGCCCTTCATAATTATTACTTGTGTAATTTTACACTCTATAAAGTTTATTTCTGTATAAACCCTACATTTTTGTTGAGAGCGTTTTATTGTGCCACCTCCTTTTTTGATTTTCTTTATCCTACTACTGTTAAACCATCCATTTCTTAATTCCAACATGTAATGTGTACGTATTTATATCTGTCGTGATGTGTATGCAAATCGTATAATTTTTGTTTTGTGTAACTACTGTTCAAATTACATGTGGAGCGTTTCTCTGCAGGTCTCAGCTGAAAAGTGGACTGCTAGTCATAAAGTCTGACCCCCCCCCCCCAATTAATCACGTGCTAAAAAAAATAAATTTAGGTGGGGACTACCTATTTACATTTTTTGTGAAGCTACTTGTTTGCTGCAAGTCTATAAGCATTCGTGCAAGAAGCAGAGTCTCGGACCACCTCATCTTTTTTGCAGAATTCTCCACCACAACAAACTAGGGGGTTATGCTTTTGCACTAGAAGGATTCTGTTGCCCTTGCAGAAATTATATTCTTTCTAGTTAGCTTTTACTTTTTGTTATTGTTTTGTAACTTACTACACTGTCTTGTGTTCAGTTTGTGTAGCATTTTTCTCTCTTTGGTCAGTATTCAGTTTTTTTGCATTATTCATCATATTCTGCTATTACTAATTGCTTGTGCTTAAGTTCCATTTGCCTACGTGGTCCAGGTTGTGGCTGAAAAGGGTCCTTGTTGAATAAATAAGTTAAATTAGTCTGTGCTTCATACATTGCACATGTACCCCGTTCCCCAGAAGTCATTGCTGTAAAGCATATTGTCCCATGCCTTTCTACCATTTGTTATAGTTCATTACCATGAAAGACGCACTAGTGATGCGCCACATATATGCTTAAAATTTGTAATTTATTTTATTTTCATAATAACTCCAAGCATGTTGTTTTTTTTCAACCCAGAGGTCTCACCACTCTGGAAAATGTATTTATACCTTCCCTCTCTTTCCACCTCTGTTGTTTGGAGAGGACATTAGCATTTTTTAAGTAACTGACCCATTTCTACTTTTTTGAAAAAAAAATTGAATCCTTGCTTTTTCTTTATTCTTTTGCACCATTTTTTGTACTTGGTCATTTGCTGGACAAATGTCCCTGTACAAAATATTGTTGTCTTATCTTACTTTTACTTTTGTCTTAGTTTTACTTTTGTTGGGCATTCACTTTCCTCAAGATCGGCTTTACTTTCCAAACTCAGTCCAGTTCTATTTTCTAGGCATCTTCCATTTTTGTTGCTTATTTGGTTTAATTGGCACGCCCATAGCCTCTGTCTCATCATCTACACTTCTTGTACTGACTTTTTTTTTTCAGTTTCTACACACACCATTTATTTTATGAATTCACCATTTCTAGTTCAAATGATGAAGTCTTTTGTTTGGCGTTACTTTATCCTGGTTACACCACTGTTTTGTCACTCCGCATTATTTACTTGATTTTTGTAATTGCTGTTCAGACCTTTATTGTGCTATCTACTGACTGACTTTTCATTTGTTCTTCATCTCTGTCTGTTGAATTTAGTTCATTGTGAAGGGGTAGTTTGGTGTTTATCCTGGCAGTCAGTGCAACCCAGAAAAAACAGTCCCACGCTTGTGCATTCATGCCGGTGGGAAGTTTGGAAGAACACAAGTTTTACACCTACAGCTTATCCTTGGAATAGTATGTCTCTTGTAACAGTGTTCTGCATTTCAGCCTGTTTGGATGTGTACATCTTTCTTGACTTATGTATTCATTATTTGATGTACTTTATCTTTTAACACACTCTCACTCTCTCTCACTCTCTCACTCTCTCTCTCACTCTCTCACTCTCTCTCTCACTCTCTCACTCTCTCTCACTCTCTCACTCTCTCTCTCTCTCTCTCTCTCTCACTCTCTCACTCTCTCTCTCACTCTCTCACTCTCTCACTCTCTCTCACTCTCTCACTCTCTCACTCTCTCACTCTCTCTCACACACACACTGCTAGTTACATCTGCTTCTGAGTCCCTGAGCAAAGGAGACAGTTTAGCAGTGCCCCCCCCCTTTACCATGAGACAGAATGGCTTCCTGTTCTGGTGTTTTTCTGGGATGTGTCCATGGACCCCTGAAACATCTCTGAGCAGAATCGTGAGGACCTGCAGTCTCCGTCTCTCTCTGTTTAATCCTGGTGCTGTGCAGTCTTGCTAGGTTGATTTTAGTGCTTCGATTACGTTGTCTGTTCCTAACATTGCAGTGCAGTGTAATTGGCGTACGGCCTACCTTCAGGTGAAATGTTCCATTTGCCCAAGTTGATGGTAGTTTAGGTGGATGTAAAAGATCCCATGGCCATTACCAAAAAGAATACGAGAAGCTTCCTTTTGTGCTCTGGACACATTCCCCTTAGTTGGTATAAATACCATTTCACTTCTCCTAGAAAGTGCTCAAAATAAGCGGAGTTTACCTCATACCATTTCACTTCTCCTAGAAAGTGCTCAAAATAAGCGGAGTTTACCTCTTGAAAGCTGGCAAGCCAAGAGCAAGGGATTTTTAATGTGGTTATAAATAATTTTAAATTTTAATGCATAATATATAGGGCAAGTGCGCTTTTTCATAATTTTCCTATTGTCCTGGGCTCGAGCGTTTCATATATGTAAAACAATTGTTATTGCAATAATGTCATTTAAACCTGGTTGCCACAACTCCCAGTTCAGTTCTCCCTCTCCCGCTCCAAAATGGGTTTAAATCCCTACCTGTAGGAGTCGTGACGTACCTTGTTCAACTCAAAGAATATAAAATAAATGCTTTGTTCAGGTACAATTTATAAAACTTCCAAAAATTTACTGTCATGTAGATGTTCATAGATCTTTGGTTAGGCTTTGTCAGTCTTCTGTATATAACGAGCAATACAGGCGTCAAAGGTGACTGAAGTATTCCAGTTATTAAACTGTTAATCACCTACAGCACCTTTTGAGTTTGTCATAACATGCCACTATGACAGTGGGCTCTTTCTATGTAAATCTGCAGCTGCTGCAAAAAAATATATAGTTGCACACTTTTGAGTTTTACATTGAGGATTTGTAACCCCACTTGTTCAAAATTGGCCTTAAAATGATGTTTACCTTGCTGTCAAAACAGGGTGTCTTACCTGCAGTGAAAAAAAAAATATTGTGCCGTTTTAAGTATGTTCGATTTCTTTTGTGTAACAGCCTCTATGCTTTCCCATATAAAGAAAGGCAACTCTCGTGTCCCTTGTAGATCTCTGCTTTGGATAACTGACTTGACAGCACTATTCAGGGTGGTTGAATATCCCATAATGTCTTGCTATTCTGAAGACATTCTCTGGTGAAACATAAAACCAAGCCTGAAACAAGCAGCAAGTTCTCATGTCAGTGGAACTCCCTGGGGAGGCTTTGATTAAAAAAAAAAAAAAAAAAAAAAATGTACCACTGTTTTGGTCTTGCTTGATTATTTTTTTTACTTTGCTTCCATTATTTTTGTAGGTGCCAGACAGCTTGTGGTCTTGATGTTTACCTTGCCAAGCTTGACATTTCTTGTCCTGAGATCTTAGGTCCATATTATTTTTCTTTTGAGTCTTTTTCCTTCACTCCCAAGTCAAGGCCGTTCTACTCATTGCATTTCTGTAGAAGCCGCCTTTGAACTGTGACGGTCCTGATAGTTATGATTTTTTTCCAGTCTTTTTATTCATTTGTTAGCAGTGGTTTGGAGAAAGTGGTTTACATGCATCTCTCTGTTTATCCGTGTGAGTTTGAGCTATGTGATTTCCCCCCCACACTGTCTTCTTTCTAGACCCATAACACTGAGATATCCCTCTTTAGGATCCAATATGTTTTGCCATCTACTATAGTATCCCAGAGCTGGCTGAAAATTGGTTCATGTACCTGTCTGGACTTTCACAGAAGGCAGTCTTTGGTAATAATTTCCCTTTGAACTGTGTGAACTGCAAGTGTTCATCTCGAGTCCTTTTCTTTTCAGTGTGAACCTTCTGCCCCAGATTATCTCATTATAGAAAGAAGACTGCATCAGCCCTGCATTGCTTGTGATTCAGCTGTTCCCTCAGGAGTGTGACATTCAGGATTTCTTTTAGCAAAGAACTTTATACCTGCATCCACCAGTGGACCCTCTGTAATCAGCTGAGTACAGCAAAGTTACTTGTGACCGCCCATGCCACTCTTGGGAACTTAAACTGCTATAAAAGCTGAAACTTCATTATTTACAGGGGCGAGAGGTTAGAATGTGTCCAAGGGGTTTAGTCTGGAGAATATCTTTTAAACCAGAGTGATACTTGAGTGTTACCTGTCATAAAATCTGCACCCTTCCTCATAAAGGAGCATTTCCCATAGAATTGCAGGACCTGTTCTTAGTCCTGCTTGTCCTTGTTTCATTGCACCTTGACTAGTACATCCCTATAGCGAGGTTTTCCTGAATGTGAACTTCTCCCCTGTAGCTCATGTAATAAACTGTACTGTTATGTTACTAACAAGTGTGTTGGATTACATGTTACACTGGATTTCCAAACGCTCCACTAGCTGCCAGTATACCTTATAACTTGTGAAGTGCTGTCTTTGTTGCTATAAACATTGTAGGTTACCTCCTGTAAAAGAGCTGTTTGTGCCATACCTTCACTTTTGACTCCTGCTGTGCTACCTGCAGACTGACTGTCTTGTACTCCCCGCTTGAAAAAACCTGGCGCACTCATTTGCCTGTCAAGCCCACATCTTTGGAACTTGCTACTTGGGTGGTTTCAGAATGCCCCATTGTGCAGTCGTTTTTGAAATCCCTTAATTGTTTTATTTGGCATTTTGTTTACAGTGTTGTTACTAATAATTAATGTATGCTTTTGTACCATGTTTTATGTACAGTGGCTACAAAGTGTATATACCCCTATTAAAATGCCAGGTTTTTGTGATGTAAAAAAAGAGACCGCAGTAAATCACTTCAAAACTCTTCCCACCTTTAATGTGACATATAACCTGTGCAATTTAATTGAAAAACAAACAAATCTGTTGGGGTAAAAAATAAAAATGTGCAATAAGCTGGTTACATAAGTGTGCACACCCTTAAACTAGTACTTTAAAGCACCTTTTGATTTAATTACAGCATTCAGTCTACTTGGGTCTATCAGTAGGACACATCTTGACTTGGCAATATTTGCCCACTCTTCCTTGCAAAAGTGCTCCAAATCTGTCTGATTGCGAGGGCATCTGTTGTGCACAGCCCTCTTCAGGTCACCCCACAGATTTGGTACTGGATTTAGGTCTGGGCTCTGGCTGGGCCATTCCAAAACTTTAATTTTCTTCTGGTGAAGCCATTCTTTTATTGATTTAGGTGCATGTTTGGAGTCATCGTTGTGTTGAAAGGTGAAATTCCTCTTCATCTTCAGCTTTCTAGCAGACGCCTGAAGGTTTTTGTGCCAAAAGTGACTGGTATTTGGAACTGTTAATAATTACCTCCACCTTGACTGAAGCCCCAGTTCAAGCTGAAGAAAAGCAACCCCAAAGCATGATACTGCCATCACCATGCTTTACTGTGGGGAATGGTGCTCTCTTTTTGTGATGCAAAGTGTTTGTGATAAACATACCTTTTGGAATTGTGGCCAGAAAGTTCAACCTTGGTTTCATCAGACCATAACACATTTTCCCACATGCTTTTGGGATGTATTGTTTTGCAAATTGTAGCTGAGCCTGGATGTTCTGTGTAAGAAAAGGCTTCCGTCTTGCAACCGTACCCCATAGCCCCATAGACATATGGAGAATACTGGAGATTGTTGTCACATGTAGTACACAACCAGTACTTGCCAGAAATTTCTGCAGCTCCTTCAGTGTTGCTGTAGGTCGCTTGGCAGCCTCCCTGACTAATTTTCATCTTGTCTTTTCATCAATTTTGGAGGGATGTCTGTTTCTTTGCAACATTACTGTTGTCCCATATTTACTCCATTTTTTGACTGTCTTCACTGTGTTCCATGGTATATCCAATGCTGGGGAAACTTTTGTACCCTTCTCCTGACACCTTTCAACAGCTGAACTTTTTTGGGGTTAATCAATTTCTTTAATTGATGGCAGGTGTGTACCCAAGAAGACTGAAAGCTGTAATTAAATCAAAAGGTGCTTCAACTAAGTATTAGTTTAAGGGTGTGCATACTTGTGCAACCAGCTTATTGTAAGTTTTTTATTTTTATATTTTTCCCCTAACAGATTTGTTTTTCAATTGAATTGTACAGGTTATAGGTCACATTAAAGGTGGGAAAAGTTTTGAAATGATTTATTGTGGTCTCATATCACAAAACCTGGCATTTTAACAGGGGTGTGTACACTCTTTTTTTTATATCCACTGTACATTTTAGTTTGCACTTTTTAGATTTAAATGGTATAGTAAGCATGAGGTTGGAAGTTGAACATGTCTGTTACTGCTCAAGTGCAGTAACTTGAATATGGTTAGGTGGGAACATTCTCGGTTGTGTTTCATCCTGTTTCCATAAGGCCTATGATGCGATGCAAGGAGTTGCTGCTGCAGGAGCTGGTTGGAAGAGTTGCACCCCCCCCCTCCCAGAAATGCCAATTTAGTTTTTTCCACTCATTTCTTTTTTCTCGCCTTCCTGCTGGCACTTCTGACACTAGGGCTTTTACTCAGTCCTGGAGTCTTTTCTCTTTGAGCAGATTACCTAACCCTTCCCCAAGATGATTAAAAAAAAAAAAAAAAAGCCCGGTCTTTTGTTTAATTTCTCCAAGTCTTTTTGGTTTCTAATATAATGTCTGGAATGGACCCCATTCTGAAGTCAAAGCATAGTTAAAGTTTGTGAAATTGATATTGTCCGTTTTCTTGGATGTAGTTTTTGAAAGGCATGGGTCAATCTTAAGCCATGACTCCATGACAGCTAGAATGGCAGACCTTCTATGCCAGAATCCTTAATTCCTCTACGTGCCACTTTCTAGAGGTGATGCTGGATATTAGAGGTTTAGAGTCATTTATTAGTCTCACCCACTCCTCTATTTTACATTTGTTGACGGGGAAAGTCTGACTGGATGCATGTCCATTTTCAGTGGAGGCTCGGGTAGAAGAGTTCCACAGTTAAATTTTAAGCAAAATATAAGGTATATACAGAAGCATTCAAATTTGCATAGTACGAAACTGAACATTGACTAGTAACATAGCATTCAAGCGTAATGCAAATTTACATAGTACCAAACTTAACATTGACTAGTAATATAGCATTGAATCTTAAGATTTTAACATATTTATATAGACTGAACACACATTTTACAGTTTTAGGCTGAGACATTACATAATGGTGAACATTGTTGGTAGGGATTGCATTTTTTGTTTTATGCAGTTGAGTTGTGAGCGGGTCTATAATCGAACTTTCAATGTTTTGAATGTCATATGGTCGACACCATATGATCGAGTTTTTGAAAGCTTGAATGTTAACTGAGATCTCCGTACAGTGCAGAATGGGAAGGTTTCCCTTTTCTGCACTGTAGTGCGATCTCGGAGTTGGTATATTTAAAGAGTGGGGGCTGCAGGGGGGGCTTGTCCCACTTCTTAAAACGTTCAGGTAGGTTATTTGTGTGTTTATTTTTTTTATTAGATTTTTCAAACTTTTTTAAAAGTTAGATCGTATGGTGTCGACCATATGACAGCTGAACTTTTGAAAGTTATATTTATCTAATATAGACCTGTTGTGAGCAAGTTAGCCACAGTAGGGAGTATAGCAACAAAGCGAGCAAAGAGTAGACCTAGTAGGGAGTATGGTAGCAGGAGAAGAGACAGAGATGGGAAATTGGATAACAGGTTAAGTAAGAAAAGCAAGAGGTGTAAGTATAAAGTAAGAGTAGAGGTGTAGAGAGAAGTAAAGTTTAGCGTATAGATAAGAATGTCCTAGCAGTGACATAGGGGTATTGACTAAGGGGTTAGAATTAGAGGTGGAACTGGAAGGAAGCTAGAGAAGTTTTATTTCATAACATTTATTGTATATGATTGCGTACAGTACATAATGTATTGTATATTGTTAACATTTATTGTACATTCACCACTTTTTCAAAATCTTGAAAAAATTGAGAAACTGAGAAGAAGCAGATTGTTAATGTAGGAGACCCTGATCAAAAGCTGCCTTTGTGTAACCATACTCCCTTGCAATTGTCATCTGTCCATTGTTGAAGTAGATGGACTGAAAGCATAATTTATTAATAGTCTATGTGTCCTGTCTGTTGTGATGGTTTTTGTTCTGATAAGTTTGGTAATGATTAGGTAGCATGTGATCAGCCCCAGCATGGTAATGCAGTCAGTCTGTATTAAATTTACAGACTGAGTACAAGTTAAACAATTTAGTTCTTTCACATAACCGGATAAATAAAAGATCTTCCCTAATCAGTAGAAGGCACGAGAGGAATTAAGAGTATAGACTAACTGCAAGATGCGTATGGTTTAGAATGATAGAAAAGTGGGACAGGAGAGTGGGGAGTGCAGCCTCTAGAGGACTGTTTTTGACTGCTGGTGCAAGAGTTGTTGAACCCATGCAATCTGCTTAAGATGGCCGGATAAAGCAAAGTCTGGTAGAAAGATAGTTGCAAGTATTTGTTAGAAGATCATGGTGTGCTTGTCGGTAGTAGGAACCTATGTTGATATAGTTAGAGATGCTATGAACGTCTTGACAGTGTAGTAAACGGACTGCTTTGAAGCATGTAGTAAACAGACAAGGGACAGCCCACTGAGGAGATTGTAACAATAAGGCATTACTGGTAGGAGAGTTTTTCTCATGGTCTGAGGCATCACCATCACCAGGACCATCACCATGAAGACAAAATACTTGTACAGCAGATCAGACCTGAGTGTAAATCTAGTGTCTGAATGTCTCTTGGGCCTTGTACGGTAACAAACTTGCCTCTGGATGAGGACTTGAACCCTATTAAGGGCACAGTCAAATGTACTGGGATTGGTAGAGGGGGTCCCAATGCTCCATTGCTTGGAAGATCCGAAGGTCATTGTACCGTCTGTCTTGTTTTAAAGATGATCAGTTAAAGTTCGTGGGTAACAAAAGGAGGCACCAGACCATGGCTGTAAATAACACAAAATACTTTTTAATCCAAAGTCATATATCAGGTCAGCCCTTTCATGGACTAAGCCACTTCATCAGACAATGTAATGGAAAAAACTCTTCAAGTTATATAACCAACATTTCAATTAATTATGCTAATGCATAGCCCTTCCCTCCTGGCTTAGTTGCAATTGGCCAGAAGTCTAAATTTGAATACCCTATTCAAATTGGGTGCAGGAACTCATCATTAGAATCCACATGCACACACAAATTACATTTGCCACAAGGGAACGTGCCAAATGTGCTCACACTAGGGCTCTGTGATATACTCTGTTGGGACCGAGGTCCACACAGTAACCTTTTTAAATTCTTCTTATTTTTTGAAAGTATATCTTGGGACTTCCCCTACCAATTGTCTAATATCCTCATCAGCACATATGTTCCAGTTCCTGCGGTGTATGATTTTTATTGTATAGGCAGAGAAAAAAAAATCTGAGATACAGTTCATAACAGTGTGCAGTGCAAAATATGTTTTTGTCCAAGAAAATGTGTTAAATTTACTGCCTTGACTTGCTGAGAACAGTAGCAGGGATGGGACACAAAATGGAGGTCTGTGGTTAAGAAATGGTAGCAAAGAATTGAAGCTGGTGGGCTGAGGCAGGGCCACACCAGTCAGTATGACATGTTGTTAACCGAGTGCTCAGTTGGAAAGCGACATGCATGCCATGATCGTTGTAAATGGAACTGTCCTGTGATTGTAGTATCAAAAAATTTGTCGTCACTGGTTGTTGAAACTTTAGAATGTTTTGCTTTCAGGATCTCTGTGGAAAAGCATATTAAGTGTTTGCCATAATTATATAAATTCCACTCCATCCAGTGAATGTGTGTTGGGCTAACATAAAAATAAGTAAATGGCAGCAAAATCTGTCGTAGTTGGTGAAACATAGCTGGCAAACAGTCCAAAACAAAACCGTTATGTACAGCAGTAACATGCAGTCTACATAAGCAGAGTTTGTAGTTGCATTTCTTTGACTTGGTGTGAGCAGAGACTTGCTTACATCAGTAAAAGAACTTTGCTAGTGGAGGCTAACCTTTTCTGGTAAAGGTACATGAACAGGCTGGCCCAGACTTTGGCACCATGGGAGTATAAATGGAGAAAACTGAAGTGAGTAGGCATCAGGTCTAGAAATAAAAACTGGTAGCGAGAAAATTATGTATCTGTGTGGGATGAGGTGCTTGACAACCATTGTGCTTCGCCAAGGACAGTCTGTGTGTCTCATTTCAAAGTTTCTGCAGGTCTGGTAAACGGTTTTGCTGATTGCATTGTGCCTTATTTGAGGTCCAGCTAATGGACCACCCAACCTAACCTCCAAAACAAATCTAATGTGTCTAGTTAATGCTAGAAATCCCAAACAACAAACTGCCGGGCTTTGAAGTTCCCATGCATTTGGAGCACTGCCATGCTTGTGTTATTTAAGTACCAAGTGAATGCTACCTCTATACCAGGACTCTTAGACCTGATGGAAACTGTGATGGCAGCTCCATATTTAAGGACCACATTGCTATAGACAGATACCTCGAGTCCCCCAAGGGGAGCTTCTGTAGAGTCGAATCATGCTGTCAGATTACTGCAGGCTATGGAAGCCCCACCACGTCTCCAGAAAATAACACCACATTCCTAAATATTCTCAACCGACTTCCCTTAAAAGTTACGAATACTGTTATCCTAGGTGGTTAAGTACTTATTGACTAACCAGGGGGACCTACACCACCAACCTAGGATATGTGCAAAAATTCTTGGATGGTATAAACCAAAAACTCCTTGGGCCAATTTGTAAGTGAAACTACTAGAGAAGAGAATACATTTGATCAAGTCGCAACAAACTTACCTTGGGGTGGTACATACAGTATCTATCCCCCACTCCGATCACAAACTAGTAACCTTCTCTACCAATACCTTGAAACTGACTACAGCAAATTGTCACAGAGTTGAAGGACTTTAAACAAAACCTCCTAAACCTTTATGATGATGTCTCTGTTGGAGTGCAACTGTAATACCTTAAATGTCGATAATGCTAAGAGTTAAGCAGAAAAGTTCTCAAACCTGAACAGATGTGTTGTATTGGTAGTTCCACCAGTGGAAAGCTTTAAAAGCATGCATGTGTGGTGGTCCTTCAGCATTAAAACGCAACATAATAAAAGGAAGAATATTCTAAAACTATGTAGCAGAACAGATACGTCTAAACTAAGGAGAACATCAAACTGCTAGAAACAAGACTAAAAGGGGACGGAAGAAAAACAAAAGTATCCCTTGAAAACTCTGTTTAGCCACGGAAGCCAAAGACGGCAGCTTACCTCAGGCTATGTCCCTAACAAATGCACACTGCTACAGTCATCCTGCACTGTAAAGGGGGAGCAACTACAGACCCTGGTAACTATTGCTTCATTAGCCTGATGAGTCTGGTATGCAAAGTTATGGAGCACGTCATCCTGTACCTGCTTAACATAGATATAGGCAATCTCTAAACTCTTGACCCCACGCAGTTTTACTTTGTCAAGGGGAGATCCTGCCTGCTGAACCTGGTTGACTTCTTCGAGGCAGTCACCAAGACTGTGGATGAGGGCAGTGCATACAGCCTACCTTGACTTGGCCAAGGCCTTTGATACCATTCCCCACTCTGTTATCACTGATACTCCGCAAACTAGGCATCACTAGGTGGTTTGCAGATTGGCTCGACCCACAGAGTGAAAATTGCGGATTCCAAGTCGGACTGTTGATCAGTCACGAGTGGAGTCCCACAGGACTCTGTTCTAGGCCCTCTCCTGTTTGGTATCTACTTCTCAGAAGTCCAGGCCAACACAGAAGGACTCTGGTTGACCAAGTTCACTGATGACTGCAAGCTAGGAGTTATCCACTTCCCAAGTGATGCAGACATCCTACAAAAGGGCCTCTCTGAGACCAGTGACTGGTGCCGGAACCATAGCCTAAAACTTAACGGCAAAAAATGTGTTTTCTCCTTTGGAAAAAACTTTCCCACGAATTACCATGTTGATGGGAGCCCACTGAACACTGAAGGGGCTGTAAGAGATCTGGGCACATAAGTCATCAGCCACCTCACTTTCGACCACACATTGCCACTGTGGTCAGAAAGTCCTTCTACGTGAAACCTTATAACCAAAGGTTTCACATGCTGGAAGAAAGGTCATCATCCCTCTCTACTCATCCCTCATTAGACCAGTCATCGAATATAACGCCCCGTTTGGCATGTATCTGACCAGACACCTACAACAGCTGGAGAGGCCACAGTAGTATCTCACAAAAAAAATCCTAGGCCTTAAAAGTCAGGCCCCAGTGGCCAAATGGGTAAGACATTGGCCTCCTAAACCAGGGATTGTGTGTTAGAGTCCCATCTAGGGTGATATAATCTTACAGGGACACTGGGAACTAACTTTGGACAGCATGATTCCAGGGAATCTTCTTGGGCTGGGCTTGTATAGGCTCCAGGGCTGTTAGCCTAGTACACACCTATGAACACATTTCCTACATGGACAAGACTCCCTGAACTTCAGCTGTTTGGTCACTTATTGTCTACTTACAGGTGACCTCTGCTTGACTTACAAAGCCATATCTGACCCAGCCCTACTTGAAATGCTGCACCTAAAGAAATACCAATCCTCCCTTGCCACACACTCGAGCGATCACAACCTTATTACCACAATTAACGGAACATGCTGGAAGGACAAGTTCATTTCCCAAAGACTGCCCATACTCTGGAATAAGCTTCCCATTCATGTCAAGCAGAGCACCTCGCTGGCCCTATTCAAGAGAAATCTTGACGAGTGGATGGGTAACAAAGTTCACCCCAGGGATCACTCCAGTTGCCCTAGTGGATAGCGGCACTGTGAACTAACATTAGGTGGCATGGTGCCTGGGCAATTGATTTGGGCTAGGCTTGTAAAGGCTCCAGGGCTATTAGCCTAGTACACACCTACGAACAAATCCATTACTTATGTCAGAGAAGTGAGAAATGACCTCTAATATTGCTTTAAGCTTGTTCACAACAGTACATTCTACTCTCCAGTGAATATTGCTAACGTACAAGCTAATAAATTTAGTGACTGCTTCACCCCTGAGACACCTATTCCAAACCCTGATTGAGTCATGCCAGTAATCATCACGAGAGTGAGTACTGAAGATAGTCTAACAAAATTAAGAATACGTTATCCAAAATGAAGTCATCCACAGGGCTTGACAACTTTTAGGAGTGCCTATGAAAAAGCAAGCAATAGCGAATACGGTCTTCAACCTGAGCGTGTCAACTGACTTTGTCCCACAGGAGTGGCACATAGCTGTTGTAATGCCACTCTGGAAAGGTGGTCTCACTTAACACCTTGGGAGTTGCAGACACACCAACTTAACAAGCTTTTGTATGTAAGGCTAGTATTATGAGCCCAATTAAATGGGATATCAGAAAGTTTATTAATCTCTTGGTCTCCAGCAATTTGGCTTTATCAAGGGTAGATCCTATTTAAAGAATCTCTTTCTAACTACTTTGAGAAGGTTAATCAGGCTGACCATGTACCTTAACCTTGTCAAGACATTCCATGCTGTACAACATAAGCATTTAAATGAGCTCCAAGGTCCCCTATTTATGGTTAGATAGGTGGCCAGCTGGTTTGAAGGACTCTTATTGTGAGTGCGAGGAAGCGTTCACTGAAAACATGAAGGCAACCTAGTAATAGTCTGTTCTGGGACTTTTGATATTTTTGGTATGTCCCTCTCCAGTTATCAAGTAAGGATTTCTGGTTAATTTTTAAACTGAGTTAAGTCCCCCTCTGACGTATGCAGTGTAGCAGGAGCTTGTGTTTGTCAATTGCTGGTGTACTAAAAATGGGCTCAAACTCTTTACCAAAAAGTGCAACATTGTAGCATTTGGTAAGATCCCTTTTCCCTGTAGCTCCTACTTAAAGCATTGATAACCCATCACTTCAAAATGATGTGAAAGACCTGGGGGCATGGGTTGAGAGCTTATGTTTGACCATTGAGTTGCCGAATTTGTTAGAAAATTTGCCCAGTTCATAGCTAAAGGTACGTCTTCCAGCTCTAAAGTCCTCCTCTACTTGTACTACATACTAATTTGATCCTTCACAGAGTACAACACCCCCGTTGGAATATGTGTCTTACTAGGCTTATCAAGCAATTAGAGAGACCCCAGAGGTTTGTAACTAAAAGGATCAGAGGCATAAAAGACTTTTAACTACCAGAAAGGACTGAAGGCTTTGTCTCAGTACTTTTGTAAGACTCCTTGGGAGCAACTCTGTTTTTATACCTAACCTCAGCACATCAAACAGTACAGCTAATGTCAAGGCCAGAGACCTATGTGCTATAACAAATGAGGGAGGGATTTGTCACACAGCACATAGTTTCTCCAACAGACACACTGCCTTTAAAAGGAGATGTACAACTGATTGGTGGATTGATCACAAATTTGACCCTAGTATATGTAGCTTACCTTGGAAAAGAGAGGCAGGGAGTAAGGGTGGGTATTGGCAATGTGGAAATGGCCTCACCGCTCTGATGCCATGTAACTTCTGTGATCCTGTGCAGTACTTGGCTATTTTTGACCCAAACACCTGTCAATTATTTTTTTTTCTGATTTGTAGGAAATATTCTCGGGTACTAGTTCATTTGCCACTTTCTTCTAAATTTGGCATCCTGTCACTTTCAGGGTGGTAGGACGCTGCCACTTATCCCACAAAACTCTGTTAATTTAACCAAAAGTGGTGAGTCAAACTATAAATGCATCAATAAAAAGTGAATTTGCTTAGTCTGAAGAGTTTAATATCTTTTTTTTTTTCTTTTCTCTTTCAGGCAGGTGGGCCGCCAGTGTCTGAGGACCAAAGTCTTTCCTGTGCTCTGCACCAGACAGTTAGTTGGACTTTTTTGTTCTTTCTCTTAAACTTTAATTCTGACACAGTTGTAATACTCCTGTTGTGATTTATTATGCTGTTATGATGGTACAAGAGTAGGTTATGATACCCTCATGCTTAAAGCTGGATTGTTGTGGCTCCTCATCCTGGACGGGAACAGTTTGCTTAATGCCCACATTATAGTGAGTGGGGCAATTGTATTTATTTACAGTTGTGATGTATTATTGAGCTAATAGAACTCAAAATTCACAGTTATTCTGTTTTTTAGCATCATTAATAATAATCCCTTGTATAGGAACGGAGATGGCAGTTGTCCCTCCTCTTCGACATATCCCTGCTCTTTGGGCCTTTTTCTTGAAGAAAAGGCAGTAGTGTCACTTGTGAGTTTGTGTGGGATACTGACGTGTCATCCAGTTGAGAGCACTTCTGCTGTTACCTGATCCAGTCTTGGAGTACCAGCTATTAGTCACTGGTACAACCTGGATTATTGTGCTAGATATGTATCCACCAAGAGAGAGGCTGTGTTCTTTCTTG
The DNA here is from genome assembly GCF_019279795.1 of Protopterus annectens. Taxonomy (NCBI): domain Eukaryota; kingdom Metazoa; phylum Chordata; order Ceratodontiformes; family Protopteridae; genus Protopterus; species Protopterus annectens. Next base: position 700,076,800 of record NC_056751.1, on the reverse strand, counting down.
AGGTTGTCTTGGGGCGCTTGGACTAGATCACTCTGTCAGCAGTTATTGTATTGCCTGCTCTGTTCTGGACTGACATGTGGTGACCTGAGCTCCACCCAAAGGTATTGCTGATTTAGCATAGTAATGAAGGTCAGTGGTTTGTCTCTTAACCCGCATTCCTAATTACTTGTGGGATTAAACAGAAGAGGCATGTCTAGTAGGTTGGGTACTCTAGCATAGATTTGTTGCTGTTTATTATAAGATGGAGTTTCCAAATGGCAATGCTGCAGCTACATTGTAGTGAATTACTGCTGGTGTTTATCTGCTCAACATGATGTTGGGGTTGTTTCAGGTACTGAGACTGATTCCTGCTTTTGTTTTAAAATAGCATTGCCCCCATGGGTACCACAGCAAAAGAGGAAATGCAGAAGTTTTGGAACAAAAATAATGAACTGAGTCGCCCTCTGTCCCCTCACTTAACTATATACAAGTAAGTACAAATTTTACTGGTTTTGTACACCTTGTTCTGTATATTGTGCACCAGTGCATAGAGGTAGTATGTACACACACCACTCCACCCCCCCCCCTTAATCTGTGCAAGTAACTAAACTTTAGTCTTTGAAAATGCCCATGAAATCCTCAGTCTTACAGTGTACCGTACAGAGCTGGTAGTGACTTCACACAAACTGGTGGCACTCACATAATATGCAGTGATTTGAGACAACTTGACAGCTTAGAGAAAGATTCATATCTGAACCACTGTCATTGTGAACAGAAATGTTGATTCACTGATTATGGCATTGGTTCTCGAAAAGAACTCTCACCTCCCTTGTCAGATTGATTGTGCACAGACAGTTGACAGCTTTGGAGTATGTATGTGAGCCACCCCTTGATTTTTCTTTCTTTATCCTACTGTGTTTAGCAACACTTGTAAACTGGGGTGCTGATAAAATTACACTTGCTGTGTTGCATACAGACAGAATTAGTAATGACTTGAGAACACTTCATTGTGCACTTACAGTACCATTGTGTTTGTTGTTCATTAGGCCATCTGAGTATGGGTAGAATCTTCAAGATGGGAAACATGCACTTGTTACCCTTCTCTTTCAGGAAAGGGGTTATAAGACAAATGGTCATGCAGAGCCATAAGTTTACTTGTTGAAAAATTAATGACAGAATTTATTTTGGATAAGTCTGAATTGGAAAGGTTTGGACTTGAAACGATATATCCACATGCATATGTTGAAAATAGATATATAATCACCTGCAACATGATATTGAAAAAAAATTGTGCTGTGATGTAATTTTATATACACTTCAACATTTGATAGGATCATAGACAAACCATTGGTCAATAAATTAGAACAACTAGGTATTGGTGTAATCTTGAATGTCATATTAGTAAGCCATGCAGCTTTCATACAGCAATTGGAACAGGTGAAATTCCATGTTAGTCAGGGTGTCCCACAGAACTCTGTCCTAGGCGCATACTTGTTTAGATTGTATTTTTCAGATAAATCTTTCTCACCTGAGGTGTTCTACACACTGTGTATGCAGGTGCCTTGAAAATGGGTAACTCCTTACATGTGGTGCAGATTGGTCTCGTCTTGCAAGGGAGCTGGACTAAATTGACAGTTTGGGCACAGGAGAATAATATACTGATAAATGCATCAAAGCTTAGTGATTTGAGAGAGACTGATTGAAAGGTGAATATTTTAATACAGCACAAAATGATTGAAACTGTAGATTCATTTAGAGACTTGAGTATGTGGATAGATCAGCTTTGAATTTTTATAATCCTTTTCAAGCAGGTGGTTAATGATGGTAATAGAACTGAAGGCTGTATAAAAAGATAGTCTAGGAAATCATTTAGACCCGTGCAAGAGTATGGAATAACAATATGGAAACTTCATAAGAAAATGAGCATAAGTAAATTGGAAAGAGTACAGTGGAAATCTACCAAGGTCATCCATGGATGTGAAAATGTAAGTTGTAATGAGACTAAAATGTCTGAACTTGTACAGTGTCTTGTATAGATATTTAAAAGGAGATGTTATTCGGGTATATAGAGCATTTAGAAACAACTGCCTCTGGGAATTTTTAGGTCATCAAACAGTAGTAGACAGTCATTCAATAACCTTTGTAGAAGGTTACATAGGAATGACATGTACTAATTGACTCTCCTGAGAGTAATTCACTACTAGTATAGATATTTTATGAGCAATTTTGGTACTTTGTTATGGGAATGACTGTTTTGGTATATTGGTAGGCTAAAAGGATATTGTTGTCCATGCTGGAAATATTTGTATGTACTGCCCTCTCCATTTATGTATAGATAATGTGTGGGTTCCAACTCAAACCCGTTACAGTACCCCAGTCAGTGTGAATAGAGATTTGTCCATATATAGTTGATGGTTGTCTAGACTTCTGAACTGTTCCTTTCATGTGGTCTTGTGCAAAGAGTGAGTTTTGGATTTTCATTTGGCTTCCTTTATTATCCTATACATATTTCCTCCAGAACCTGTTTAACTGAGCTTTGAAAGCAGGGCTGGTTCAGTGTACTTGCTGGCTGCTGCCCCCTCCATGGTAAAAAAAAATAAATTTAAATTCAGAAAGTCTATTTTGACTTTTAATACACTGAGTTCAGAGAAGCCAACATATACACGCACACACTTATAAAAAGGTATAGTCCGTTCAGGTTGTTTACAGACCATTCTGGTAGTAAACTTACTCCACTGATCTGTGGAGCTCTTCCATGCTTTTGTTGAGGAGACACCTCATTCAATGGTGATCTCCCGGGGCTGCAGCATGAAGCTGCAAAGAGACTTGCCAGTTGGCTCAGACTGTCACTTGTGACTGAGACAGCCAGAGATTTGGAAGTGACTGGAGGAGTGAGCATGGGAAGCTATTTATCATTTTGCAATTCTAGAATTTTTTTTTGTTTTTATTACAGGCAAATATGCCTGTTACTGCCAGAATGGAGGAAGGTATAGTGCAGTGTGTATGTATGGGGGGTTGTAGATGTTTAAAACTGTTCCTTATTTCACAGAACGTTTTTGATATTTTGTTGCCTCTTATTTTGGTCTTGTCCTCTTAATTTCGTGAGAATTGTAGAGGCTAGATTGTGGTGAATGGTAACCTACATTTGAGTTTCAGATTTAACAGCATTCAAATGCACAGGCTGTTATGCTATCAAATTTCTAAGTATTATATAGTTGTCCCTGTTTTTGGTCCATTGTCCACCATTGTTTTAGCTTTCTCCTTGTTTCTTGAGATACAAGGTTTGAGTATTATGGGGATACAACGAGTTTCACACTAATCTTAAAGCAGTGAGCTGGCAAGATAAATTCCTGCATAATAGTTGTCTGTATATTTATATAGATCCAGTCATCTGAGTGTATTCAGAATTCTGATGAGTAGAGAAAATGCATTGCAGTGGCCAAGGATGAACACAGGATTAGCAGCAGATTTCTTCAGCTCCACCAATTTCATTACATTGACAGGAATTAATTACTTAAAAAATTAATTTTTGAAGTAATTTTCTTTCTAAATATATTTATTTTATATAGTTCTTGAACTATATCTAAAAAAAGAAAGGAAATCTTAATAATATTCCTGTCAGAAATTACTTTGGAAATTTTCCTGTCAGTTTATCAGTCTGAAATGAGTTCCAGTAAGACAAATTCTCAAGACTCCAGCATCAAGAAAGAACTTCAGTCTCTGATAATTATAGTCCAGCAACTTACTGCTAAGATGGATAAAATGGATACTAAAATAGACACTTTCATAGAAAAAACTACAAAACAAATAGACTTGTTACATATGGACCTGCAACAACAGAAGATCCAGATGACAGGCATAGAAGAAGCTGTGAATGACATGGAAAATAGAATACAAGAAGAGGAAATCAACATTGAGTTTCTGCTGAAACAAAATACACATTTACAAACAAAGCTGGATGACCTGGAAAATAGATCTAGGCAATAACATTAGGATTTTGGACTGCCAGAAAATATTGAAGGTAACAATATTACTTCTTTTTAACAACATGGCTCCCTAAAACTTTAGATTTACCAGAAGCATTCTCTTTTGGTATCGAAGAGCACATAGATCTATAGCTAATACTAACTCTAACAAAAACTATCCTAGATCAGTTATAGTTAGATTTCTATCATCTTTTGATAAAGAGATGGTTCTTAAATCTGCTTGGGCTAAAGCTCCTGTTAAGATTAATGAAACAACTGTGCGTTTTGACAATGACTATTCTTCCATGGTATTAGCTAAAAGTTTTTCTGCCACTAATAAGGGAGCTTAAAAAAGCACAGTTTAAAACATACCTTCTGTTTCCTGCCAAGCTTAAAATCTTCCTTCCTGATGGTCCTAAAATTTTCGATGACTTAGACTCTGCTTTACTGTTTATCAAAAAAAATAAGATTTTGGAAAAAATAGAAGAAATGGAATGGGCTAGTCCTTCGTTAAAGAGACTGGCAACTGAAACTTCGTGGAAGACTTCAAAGAAGAAGAGACTAAAAAACAAATGATTTGTACTATATTTTTTTTTCTCTCTCATCATTTTATTTTATTATTAATCTTTTTAAATATAATTCCTGCATTTCCAAGAAGCAACAAATATTTTGAAAAAGATTTAATCAAAGTTATTCTCTGTGTGCAAAGAAAATGTTTTGTTTCATAACTAGTCAAAATATCTGGAGATTTAATGGCAAGCTGTGATTTAACTTGTTTCTCTTTCTGAAGAGGAAAAATAAAGTCAGTAATTTGATACATTTTTTTTTTCCTTTAAAAGTTTATATGTTCTTCAAATGCTATTTCTAATTATACTTTCTTGATTACACTGCTTATGCTTGTTTGTAAATAATCTGTCATGCTTTAACTAATAATAATTAGAACTAAATAATAGTAAATAATACGCTGGGTGTATTTAAATTACTCCACGGTTGGCATGGTTTGGTCCCGAGGGACCAAACAGCCAACCGTGGGTAAAATTAGCATTACCCACACCCAGAAGTGGGTTATTGCTATTATATGACATTATTTAAGAAAAGAAACTATTACTTTTCTTAAATAATGGCATAGTATAATGCCTGTTTACTGCCCTTCCGCAGATGTCTGAATCGCGGCAGTTCTGATGTACTGCGCCTGCGTAGTACATCAGAGCTGTGGGCAAAAGCAACGGAGAAAGCAAGATCTCAGTTACTTTTTTTAGTGTCTCGCTATGTTAAATGGGTTTAACATAGCGAGACAGTTTTAAAATAAGCAACGGACATCTCCGTTGCTTATTTTACTGTCTCGCTATGTTAAACTCATTTAACATAGCAGACTAAAAAAGCAACGGAGATCTTGCTTTCTCCGTGCTTTTTAAAATGTCTCGCTATGTTAAATGGGTTTAACATAGACAGCTTTAAAATAAGCAACGGAGATCTCCGTTGCTTATTTTAAAGCTGTCTCGCTATGTTAAACCCATTTAACATAGCGAGACTCGTGTTTTAAAAAAACGAGTTATACTAATGGAAAAAAGTCAGGGCGACCGGACTTTTTCCATTAGTATAACTCTATTTACAACGGGCATGCTGGCCAATCAGCGTGCACGTTTTGGGGGGGTCATGGTATAATATGTTTTATTTTTAACTCTATTAATATAAACCGTAAGTAATATTCTATTGTATATACTTCTTATAGCTTTCTCTTACATTTTTTTTTATTTCTGCCTTACACCCTTTTACTTTCTACTCTCTTTTTCTTTTCTTTATTAATATATAGAAATACGTTTGATCATATAGACACAGTAAATAAGATTCGCATAGGAGTTGAGTTGGGACAAAAATGTTGTTTTGTTGCTTATTAATAATTTTGGGCTTGATTTCACTTACATAGAGTCTGTAATAACCTGTAGAATGCATTGTGAAGGTTTTGTCATGTTTGGATGCATTTACACTGCTAAATGAATGTTTGTCACTAGTTTTTAATAAGTTTCCCGCCAAAATGTTAAGAGAGACAATCTGGGATGTGGGCTGTCTCATGCACAGTGTCCATGAGCTACTTCAAAAGCTTCAACTCTCAGAATTCTCACAGAGAAGCTGAAAGTAGCTGGTCTCACCTTTGACCTCGGTATCATACTGACACATCACAGATACAGGAATAGCAGATTAATAATATGTGTTAAAAACCTATGTCCCAAACATATACATTACTATAACTCCTTTAATTCATCTGATTGGCAAGCATAAATAATTTTATAACTCTATACTGGAAGAAATTGTCATGTGATATATTTTAAAGCAGTAGTATAGCATGTTTGTAAAATCTGGTTACTAAAATGTGTTTGCTGTGCATTATTTTGTATAAAGCAGACAGATTTATTGAAGGGACAGCAGTGTAAGATGGTGCTCAGTAAAGATACAACTCTGTGAGATCAGATATATATATATATATGTATATGTATATATATATATATATATATATATATATATATATATATATGTATATATATATATATGTATATATATATGTATATGTATATATGTGTATGTATATATATATATATATATATATATATATATATATATATATATATATATATATATATATATATACATATATATATATATATATGTGTGTGTGTGTGTGTGTGTGTGTATATATATATATATATATATATATATATATATATATATATATATATATATATATATATATATATTTAACATTTGTTGACCGGGAATGTCCGACTAGGTTCCACAGAGCCTGTTTTCAGCGAGGCCGGGAGAAATGCTCCAGATGTGTGTGTGTGTGTATATATATATATATATATATATATATATATATATATATATATATATTTATATGTATATATATATATATATATATATATATATATATATATATATAATGTGTGGATATGTATATAAATGTTTCTGAGAATCTGCTTAACTATGAAGTATGATTTATAACAATTTCTATGAATACAATATTTTATTGTATTGGCAATAATGAGTTTGAGTAAATGCTCATATACAAGCAATTCAAGGTTTTTTTGGAAGCTGTTAACTGTATTTACATGACAGAAAATAGATGCATCCTAATATATGTAATGTCTGAATCATATTAGCCAAAGTTTTTGATTTAAATGAATGTTAGAACTTATTTTTCTCTCCTCTTGATTTCTAACATCAAGATTATTTGAATGCTATTTGAATACAAGTGTTTTATATTACATGGATGTATATAGTAGTATGAACAGTTTTAAAAAAAAAAAGGTTTATTTTAGTTTATATGATGCTGTTTTACCAAATGTGTAGTCTTGTCTTGCTAGATAATTGAATTGAAAACTGTACTTCAGTTAAATATAACTAGTATTAAATTGATAAGGTGGTAGCTGACGTACTGCTGCTTAGGGTAGGAGGTTAACTTGAGTGGTAAATACTACTCTAAGTTGGAGTTTATAACTCCAGGCTGGATGCAAGGTTTAATCCTTACATTATTTTCACTTGTTCATTGTTATTTGTTTATAGTTTTGACATCCACAATATATTTTGTACATTCATTGTCACTACAAACAAAATTGAATCCTATACGAAATCCCATAAGAGATTCAATAAATACAGCTATATTTAAAGGTACACCTAAAGGAGGAGATGTAACATTACTTATCTTGTTATTTGTTATTTTGATCATAAGATTCTTAAGTTTTAAAAATGCCAAATGACATCTTTGAAAGGAATTTCTTTAAACATTAATGGATTGAATAATCCATGTTCAAGGGCAAGCCTAATAAGATGCATTAATTTACATAAGGCCAACTTAGTCTTCCTACAAGAAACCCATCTCTTGAAAAAAGATATTGATAAACTAGCCACAAACAAATATACAGTATTGGTTAGTTCAGAGCACACTCAGAAAAAAAGAGGAGTGGCTATTTTATGGAATAAAAGTATGCCCATTCCTAAAACCATTAAGTCTTATCAGGATGACAAAGGAATGTTTTGTATGGTTACAATACAAATTAATGGGAAGACTTACACTTTAATGTATATTGGATACCTGGAATTGGTATTAATACAGTGAAACATCATCTTGATAAGATCATATCATTCTCTATAGGAGATATTATTTTAGCTGGTGACTTTAATTGTATGCTACATGAAAGTGATACTACCACTATAGGAAAGAGAAGAATTACATCTAATGCAAAACATTTAAAGGATTTTGCTAATTCTTATTTGAATGGTATTAATAATCAGATTCAAAATCATTACCATACACCTTTTTTTCTAACAGATACAAAGCTTATTCAAAAATAGATAGGGTCTTTATTTCTAACCAGATGGTAACAGATTTAATTAATTCCAAAATCATTTCATGTCCTATATCTGATCATAATTCAATTGTTTTTGAATTCATGATAAAAAATACTCATAATGTTCAGATCAAACTCAACTAAAAGACTATAAAGAATATATACTTTCAGAAGTAAAACATTTTTTAGACATAAATAACACTCCTGAAGTCTCCATTGTTTATGTTTGGGATGCCTTAAAATCATATCTATATGGACAAAGTATCAGATGGTATAATAATAAAAGGAAATCTTGGGATAAGGAATTGTTAGATATTCAAAGTAAATTAGACTCTTATAAACATAATAATAAAGAAAATATTATGGACAAGAAAGTTATTGAAGAAATAAACAAACTAAATGAGAAATACAAAGAAATTTTAACTCTAAGTTAAAATAACTTTAGAGAAATACAAGTTTTTGTCTTATTCAATAAGCCCCAAATACTTACTTAGACTTAAAAATAAAACAAAAAGGTTGAATAAACAAAACCATATCAAAGAAATCTTTTCTCTAAGGAAAAAGAAGAATGTTTCTAGTATACCAGAAATACTAGATGAATTTAGAAATCACTTTCACAAAATTAACCATAATAATATTAACATGGAACCTAAAGATAAAATAAAGGAGTTTATAACCACAAATATGAATAAAAAGCTTAATAAACAATAGATTTTGCAAATAGGAAAAAGAAAGATTTAACACTTATTAGTCTTGATATAAGTTCAGCATTTGATTCAGTAAGTTGGGACTATCTGTTTACCTTAATGAAGTGCACAAACTTCTCGGATGCATTTGTAAATCTAATTGAACATTTATACAAAGGAACGTTGGCTTATATTAAGGTAGGAACATATGTTTCACAAAAAATACCCATTCTTAAAGGTACAAAACAAGGATGTCCACTTTCTCCACTATTATTCACTTTAGTAATGGAGCCTTGGGCTAATTTGATCAGAAACAGTACTGACCTAGAGGGTTTTGAAATAGATGAAAATACAACATCCAAAATTCAACTTTTTGCAGATGATGTTCTAATTACATCAGCAGGATCTAATTCTTCTATACAGTCTCTATTTGATAACATGATGAATTTTAAAAGTATTTCTGGTTTAATATTCAATGAAGAAAAAACTAAAATACTACCTATATATACACGAAAAAATATTCTCATTAGTGATTTTACTAAATATGTACCCAATTCAGGTCAGATAACTTATTTAAGTATAATACTATTTAAAGATATTAAATCTATTATATATAATCATTATAATACCTGTTTTCTTAATATACAAAATCTTTTTAATACCTGGAATAATATGTTTTTTACTATGGAGGAGAGACTTACAATTATTAAAATGATAATATTCCCCAAGATTTTATACTTAATACAATCAATAATACTTCCACCTACAAAAATAATTATCAAGAAACTGAACACACTAATGTTAAATTTCTTATGGGCACCTAATAGACCTAGGATTGCATTAAAGAAACATACTAATAGCTGGTCTCAAGGGGGTATTTCTTTTCCAGACTTTAATTTATATACTATCTCTTCTATTGTAAAAGTTATTACTTTATTAATAGATCAGTCATATGTCACAAAATGGAAAGATTATTGGGAGCTAATTAGTATACACTTCATGAAAATCTCCTTAACACATAAAAATATGATTGTAAATAACTCCATGTTATGGTTACTAAAGGAATTTTGTACTTCACCTATTACACCTAAACATATGGTTTGTTACCCATTAAATATTATTATTAGTTATCGTAACTTTATATTCATGCACCCTAAGTATAGGGAATGGAATTTTATTGTATTTCCTATAATGTATACTCAGGGTATGCTTTTGTCATCTACTTCTGAAGGAACTCATTTAGCTATAGATAATGATCTAAAATACTGGTATCAGTTGATATCTGATAAAGTTAAAAATCTAGACTTCTTAAAACAAGAATTTGATCTAAGAGAAACTTGCTGGTTAGAGGTTCAGACCTTTAGACAACATCTCATTAATAAAATAGATTTAATGTCTATAACTGTTAAAGAATCTATTGCTGGTTAGAGGTTCAGACCTTTAGACAACATCTCATTAATAAAATAGATTTAATGTCTATAACTGTTAAAGAATCTATTCCAACACTGATTGATTACTTGATATTAAATTTACAACATAAAGTTTCTGATAAAGGTAAACTTTCATACATACATAAAGTTATCAGACAGACTTTTTACAGTGTAGATTCATACTGGAATTATTTCACTTCTATTAATGGGGACCCACCAAATCAACAAGATAAACAATATATATTGGAATCTGCTTATAGAACTACGTCTTCCATTGTCTGGAGACTTTATACATGGAAATTTTTACATAGATCTTTTTATACACCTTTGATGATGAATAAAATAAATAATAAAGATAATCTATGTAAGAGATGTAATGTAGAAATTAATGCTGACTGGGCTCATATGTTTTATGACTGTATAAAATTGAAAGAATACTGGAAGTCAATTTAATGAATTTTTGCAGGCTCTTTTTACAGATTTCTAAATCTCTTATATTATTCAACACACCTGTACCTCAAAGTGTTAAAAAGGTTAAGCTTCCCTTGTTATGGTCTATTCTAGCAGTGGCTAGGAAAATAATAACTAGAAATTGGATTTCAGATACACCTCCTTCGTTCAATGAATTTAAAAATGTTATGAATATAGTGTGCCATATGGAAATAAACACAATTAGGACTAGAACAAATAGAAAAACATCTTATTTTATTGTATGGGATAATTTACAAAATTTGTTAAAAAAATTTTAATTTCAATAGCATGGTATTTTAGTTTAATTAATTGATCTGATTGTAGTGGATGTCTTTGTAAATACTTTAGTTGTTTTGTTGAATATTATAATAATACCTATTTTTAATTACTTGTATAAAATTGTTATGATATTTCTCTTATATGTTAAAACAATAAACCTGTTTTGAAAAATAAGAATTCTGATGAGTAGAGGCCTACAAATGGTTTAAAATATGTGTGCGCGTGTGGTGCTGCAGATTTATTGATGTACGTTTGTCCTTTGTAAAGTTTTTTTTTTTTTTTTTTTCCTCTCTCTCTCTCTCTCTCTCTCTGGTTGGGCAACAAGGATTGTAGCAGTTGCTAAATAATGATGACAGACATTTCAGTTTCAGGTTTGACAGCCTTACAAAAAGCATACAGACTTAAAACGTGTTGTACTAGCAAGCCAGTAGCTTTCACTAATTGTTGGTCCCTTGTCCACCATTTTTTTTTTTTTTTAGATTGACAAGTTGAAACATATGGTGACGTAGTTTGCAGTCATTTGCCTGTGTTCTGACAGCAGTGAAGTAAGAGGGCTATAATTTCCTGTGTGGCAGTTATTTATAGGCTCATATAAGGTTACAACGCTAATGGCCTTAGGGCTTTTTCAAACCTAGCCATGTAAAAAACTGTGAGTACCCTAGTTGACAATAGTTAAATGGTCATTATTTGCAGAGCAGTACTATGATCAGCACTGAGTGCCCCTATCCAAGAGGGCAGTAGGTACCACCCCCAGGGTGAATTTGTGGTTTCCTATCCAGTTGTCAAGGTTGCATTTAATTAAGGTCATTGAGGAGCTCTGCTTCACATGAACTCTGAGCTTATTCCAGAGGAGCAGTAATCTCTGGGAGACATGTCTCTTGGTCAGGTTGCATTAAATGTCACAGGCCTGGTTGAGATCTCTGGAGTGAGAGACTGATTTGTGGATGTGCAGCATTTCCATTAGGGCAGGGCGAGAGATTGTTCTGTAGGCCAGGCACAGGTCACCTCTCAGCAACCTGTATGGTAAGGGTACAGTGATAGGGCTTTTGGTCTTTCAATGTAGGTCATGTCATGAAAGCCCTGAATTCTGTTGGTTACAAATCTCTGTGGTCTCTCTAGCTGCTGTGGGTGTCTGGTGAGATACATATACAGAAGGGAGCATTGTACTCTCAGTGGTCTGATAAGGGCCAAGTACAGTAGAGTAATGACTTCCCTAGTCTTGGATGCAAAGCCCTTATTTGTGAGATGGGCAATGTCGAAGGCTTTCCTTACTACTGTGGACACTGAGTGAAGGTTAGATTGCTGTCGACCTGCGTTCAAGTCGTGTGCCAGTTTGAGCTTAGAGGGGTGCTGTCTATATCGTAAATAGCAGGCGCTACTTTTATGTCAAAGGGGGATAATGAGGCAATATTTTGCGTTTAGTTGTATGTATGAGTTGTGCAGTTATACAGGTGGCTGTAAGTGGGTGTGTGTCTGTGTCTTGGGGAGGACTGTTTAAAATTATTTTGGTCACTTTGGCCAGTTTCTATTTTTTATATTTTGATATCGGAGATATATTCAGTTAAAGTTGGCTTTAATTGCTGGGTTCAGGGGATGTCTGTGAACTGAGGTGATTGCTGCTCTTTTCTCAAAATAAGCAGTTATTCTGACATTGCATAAGTAGTGTGCAGAAGTTTTCACTTAGTCTAACAATAGTGTTCTCCAGGTGGCAGCTGTGGCAGGATGTGCGATGGCTATTGATCACTGGCAGTGTTGCATTGAGTAGTGCTGCCATCCAACAGCACTTGAATCTCCCATTGAGTTTTTGGCTGTTCATTCTTTGTGTGAAGTCTGCATGCTGTCCTTGTGTCTGTGCAGACTTTATTCATGTGCTTTGGTTTCTTCTCCCAGACCCTATGTTAATTGATACATGCCTTTGTCCATTTGTTTTTACTTTTAATCCTAATCTTGAACCATAATGGTACACAGAAGATGCCTGTTTTGAGAGGGGTAAGAAAACTGGTACTATTCCTATTTAGGGTTTAACTATCCTTGTCATTATCTCCAGTTTATTGGGGAATTACTTAGCTTTGAGCATTAAGCTTTAGACACCACTTATTCTTCAAAGAAATAGACTGAATATGACTATGGTGGTTCTTGTTCAGGCCACTATTAAATCAGATTGTAAAATAAAGTAAAACATCTAACTACCCCTTTGAATTTAATTCCTCTAGACTTAAATTACAGTAGAGCACTGGCCAATTACAGAATATTTAAAAGCATGGGGGAGCTAAAAAGTAAGACAGTGTGGGGCCAGGATGAGGAGAAAATAGGGCACTGAGGAAAATGCAGGGGAGACTAGTTGATAACAGGGGGGCCATGGAGTCCTTTATATAGGGCTCTGTTTTATTTGAGGCTTGCCTTGTTGCTTGTGGCTGTATAGCTAAAGTGTATATAGCCAATGTGGCTGCAATTGGTAGATGTATAATGAGACAATCTGTAGATAAGTGAATGGCCCTCATCTGTTTGATCACAAGCAACTGTTACTGACCTTTTGCATTTAGCCCACCTATTCATTTACTTTCAGCAGCCACCCCTTGCTTTGAATTACCAGCCTCCACTGTTTAAAAGCTGGGGGGAAGCAATGCTTCACTGAATTTGCAGCTGGTCTGCACTGTTCTAACATGTCTGCGTATCCAAATCAAATTGTGTTATGGTATTAACATTTTTGTCTTGTGCTGATTTTTCTGCAGTCTCACTGATAGACATCATTGCAACCATTTTTCTGTGTCTCAGCTGTAATATGTGTGTGTATTTGTTAGACTGCACTAAGTTTTCTGGACAGTCTTCCTGAGAGACTCAGTGAGTTTTACTACTAGCAAACTGGTTTGGTTTCTCCTAGCTCATTAGTGAGTGCTGTTGCTTGACTCAAAACAGTTTTTGTCCGTATTCACTGCTGCTGTACTGAAGATGCTTGTGATCTGTGTACTTGACTCGATTCATGTGTCTGGTTAGAACCTTGTGTTCATTGTCACTAAGTGTACATGCACTTGGCTGATATGGAGTCGTGAGCTGCTCTTGCTCTTCTCTAGCAAGTTTGATATTTATGTTTTGAGGCAGTGTAGAAACTGAACTACTGTAACAAAGGCCTCTGCAAGGACGGGCAGGTGCACAGGCTCAAAAACCAAAGTCATACCAACAAAAAGCCAGCACCCAACTGGAGCATACATATTTTAATGTGTAAAAACAAACAAACCCCACAAACAACCATGTTTACTAAAAACACACTATTGTTGCCACAACATAACTTTGTTTTTGAGAAGTGTTCGTTGTAGATGAATCTTGAAGGCACGCCCTCACAACAGTACACAGTTGGTAAGCAATACACACAGTCCCACAGCCCAAAGTGCATCCACTTCAGTCAGTGGTTAAGAAGCCCTTCCCCAAACATCCTGGAATTGGGACCAAGAGATCTGTCAGTGGGCTGTACTTGCGCAGCAACAACGTTTCACTTTAGCAGCCATTGCAACACCCTTCAGTGATTCTGAAGGGTACATGGCATGTCTGCAGACCTACAGTGGGTGCAGCAAATCTAGGAAGTGCTTTAATAACTGCTGACTCTTGCTACACTATACTGATGAGAATGGACAAGAACAGGGGGTGACTGCTGTCTTTGGAACCAACTTTTGTGATGTTGCCAAGGCTGTCACATTTGTCCATCCTGACAGCCATCAACCTGGTGGTGACCTATGTGGGAGTGTGGTGAATGACCTCACGTGTCTCAGCCAAGTAGAAATGCAGCTGGACCTTGGCAAGTGTGGCAGAGACTGGTTTTGGGTAGTACTTTGTGATTGGCTACAATTTATTTGCCTTAGTTTACCAGGTGTAGACCCTTTTCAGTGGAGGCCTGGGGGGAAAAAAGCTCCATATCACATATATTTGAATGATTAATAGTGGAATGGTGGAATGTACTCAGTTACACAACAGTTGGATCATAATTTTAAATTTACTGTATTTAAATTACATTCAGCTCGGACCCATCTGTTAATAGTATCTAGAGCATGTGAAATGTGTAAACTTAGAACAAATCATCATTAGTTTACAGTGTGTGTATGTACTTCCACTGCAGTTTAACACAGACAGCAAATAAGGCATAAGCATATTTTATTCAAATAGTTACTGTGCTGGTTATACATCTCCAGTAAAATTACTACAGTAAACGTGTGATTATTTGTATGACTTGACTGCAAAAGGAGGGGAATTGGTAATGGGTGTTATAAAGGGAAAGACTTTTACATAGGATTTCATTGGTATTGTCAAAACTGTAAATTATACATGGGATAAGACATAGCATAAGAAAGGGTCTTGGTAATGGAGATTTTAAATTGTACATAAGATGCGAGAGTTTATATCTGCTAGGATCAACTTCCACACTATAGCAGTGTATACAGTGTTGAGATGACTTCTGTTTCTGAGCAGGTGAAAGGTGGTGTTGGTTTAATCATCACAGCTGTCTGAGGTGTTAGCCCTAGTTTAATAACGGGATTATGTCCTGGCATTCTGTCTGGGGGTTTAGTAGGTGTTTCAGCCTGTTGGTAATATCAGAATAGGCAAGTAGACCACTCCAACCATTTAAGGGAGGGAAGTGCCACACACTGGTGTTTGATTAACATGATGACTTGTAAACTTTGCAGTCTGTTATAATATTGCTCCAGTTTAGCTGGCTGAGAGGACTGATCGGGAATATGGGTCTGAGCTATAATCTTGTAAGCATATTCTGTTAGGAAAAGATTCACTTTAACCTCCTAGTTTTATGGTTAGTTTTTTCATCTGCATGTTGGATGTGATAAATGGTCTTAAGTCGCACTCATTTTGTACTAGTTCAGTTATAGTATTGACTGACTATATTTTTCAGTTGTAAGACTTTGATTGGATCAGAGGTGAAAAGACCATTAGCTGAGTTTATTTGGATTTATTGTTCTAACCAGATTTCATATTTTTGTAAAGGAGTGCTGTGTATCATCTTGGAGTTTGAAGAGGTGGCACTGTAGTATTGAGTCCTCTTCATTTTGGATTAGGTTTGCAGGATGAGACTGTGTGCATTTTATTTATAAATGTATGGAGTAAAGGTCCTAATATTAAACTGTGTGGCATACCTAGTGTTTGGAATTGAGTTTCAGTTCAGTGTATGCATTACGTTCAGTGGTTGAGGTAACAAACAATTTTATTGTTTTTCAGGCTAAGTTCTTGAGTCAGGGTACTGGTGTGGGATGTGAAACTATTGAATGCTTTTATATAGTTTTTCAAAATAGGAATGCAGTTGGTTCATCTTTATTTTTCTCTCTTCTTTTTCCATTTGTCTTGAGTATCATTTATGAAAGTGAAGTTGTTTGTGCTTTGGCTAGACTTAAATTCATGGGTTATGAGAATAACTTGTTCTCCATTTAGGTAGTTGATCAGCCGCACTTTTAAAGTGTTCCCAGAGTTTGGGCTCTGTCTTGGAGAGAACAATTAAGTACAAATGCTGCGTATGCAGTAGCTTCTGCAGCTGTTTTGATATGTTCCACTGGTAGGTTATCACTTGCAAGCGAGTTAGGGTTTAAGTTGTTTTCTAATCATAGGGTAGGAATACCGAACATGCAGTGGTTTCAGCAGCTATTTTGAGATGTTCATTGCTAGTTGTCAGTTGCACTGCAATAGAGGTGCGTCTTGTAATCATGGTGGTAGGAATTGTGGTAAGTGAGAAGTTAGCTGTGACATTTTCCATGTCACTTTCTGATGTGGGTGCATTGTGTTAAGGGAGTCGGCAGCACTGCATTGTATGAATCTGCATGCTATGTTAGTTTTTCATGTGTGAAAGGATAGGGTTGTGAAGTTTGACTAGGTTGTAGAAGTTTGACTGTTGACCAAAGCTGTTGAGGTTTACTTTGGATTTCCTGTAGACTAGAACAGTATTTTTTACTTGGCGTTTAGGGTGGTATTTGTTGTTGGGTTTCATAAGTACCAGTTTTTTTTTTCTGACAGTTTTTTACTGCTTTCTCTGTTATGCGTGAGCTGCCTTTTTTGCCTGGTATAAGCCACAGTGCAGGATTTGATTTGGCTCTTGTCCTGTGTTGAGGTGCTTGGGATATTGATTTTGTTGAAGTGTTACTGTCCTCTAAAGGTAATGTGCTCCATGGTTCCCAGTTACTGTGCTTAAGATTGACTTGGAAGGTTTCCGTGTTAAATCTGGTTGTATTTCTGTCAGTTTTTATATTGCATATTTTCTATGTATTTTAGTACACTTCCATATGACAAGGTTTCCTTGTTGGGATTTGTCTATTTCTGACCGTTTTTATGTATTTTAGTATGTTGCCAAATGTGAAAACCTAGGTTATGATCACTGATCATTTCTGGTATAATTCCTAAATGGAAGTTTTTTCTGGGTCTGTGGTTGGGATACAGTGCAACTGTTTTCTTTTCTACTAGCTTGTCTCTGTCCTTGTGATCGTTTTTTAGCTGGGCTAAGCCTTAATAGTAAGGTGATTTAGCTGTGGAATTATTGCTTCAGATAATGTTTGTAGTTATCCAGGATAATCTTCAGAAGATGGTTTGTCTAGACTAAGATGTATGTATACGTACATGTGCTCATTATTTTGTGTGTGTGTGTATATTATTACATACACATGTAACACATGCATACACACTGTTGGGAATGTATATTACACACACACAAACTTCAGTGCAATTAATATTAGTATTTGCATTCGGTGTATGGCAAGCTTGAATATATAATGGCTACAGACTAATGCAGTTTTGGTATTGTGTGTACAGACACGTCCAGCTATGCAAATATGTTTTTATTCTGCACACTATGCACATTTATATGAATTTTTCAGTAAGACTGCTCCAGATTGGTTTATTAGGATTGCTTAAGAGACAGGATACTGTACGGCAGGTCCGGGATTAAGGTAAATGTCCTCACATTGTAGTAGAACTTTGTGCTTAGATTTCTGCTGGAGTTTACTTTTTTTTTTTTTTTCCATTAAAGTTTTAATATGTGTGGTTTGTTAAATTTTAGATGTATGTTTTTGTTTGAGCTAATGTTGAGCTGTTCATTCTAATCTGAGAATATGGTAGTTGATGTACTGTTTGCTGTTTTTTAGTTTGCTTATTTAGACGTGTGTGTAGTAGCAGAGTGACTTTTTTATATAATGTGGTGTGGTAGATTTGAGGAAAATTAGGGAAAAAAAGTAATACTAAATTTTGAGTTAATGTTTAACTAGGTTGTTTTTTACATCCTAGTGGACTGGCTGCTACCTTTTTTTGCAATGCGGGGAGGGTTGATAGTAACTGGTTGATCTGCAATATCTTCTGTTTTTATACCAGAAGTCAATTGGTCGCAGTAAGTTAAGGTGTGCTATTCTGTACACAGGGTAGGTGATGGACTGAAAGTGAAATCAGTTAAGGAAATATAGGAGGTATGTACTTGGAGTGATGTAAGTGTGTCAGTTTTGGAGCAATTGTTTGTATCAAGATACAAAAGACAATGGGGGAGGGGTGCTGGGGGTGAGTAGCTGTAAAGTTAATGAGCAAGTGAGAGAGTGTTTCTGAATGATGGGTGTGGGCACTGTAGGGTAAAGGGACAGCTTTACGTGGGCCTTTAAATTACAAAGGAAATACCATAATGGCTTTTAAAATTGAGAGACTCTTTAGATTGGGGGGGTGGTAGGAGTCGTGTGTGAATTTATAAAAATGAGGCGGTAAGGGGGAAGGACTAGTGGTGGGGAGCAGAGCTGAGTGGAAAAACCTCAAGTCGGATCTCAAGTAAAAAAACATTCCATTGAAATCAGACTAGCATTTCCAGTTTAGTGACTTGAAACACTGTCCCGAGTTCTATAACTTGTGGTTATTGTCCGAGATAGCTTAAGAAAGTAGTCAAGCACCAATGTCCCAGTACTGGTTGATAAGCAGTTGAACTGGATCAAGCATAGCAATACAGGCTGAGGTACTACTTTTTAAGGAGAGGTTAAGGTTTGCATAGACTTTCAAACTAGGTCATATTCAGGTTACTGACTAAAGCTCTTGCCACCCCTGTAGTGCCTTTTTAGGTAAGGTTCAAAGGATAAAACCTCAAAATGCACACTCTCTCAAGGCGCTCCTAAAAATGGAGAAAATCGATATCTGGGCAGTAACTGAGACCTGGTTCAAGGCTCCAGAGACCCACCCCTGCAATACCAGGCTACAACTCTTACCACACTTTTCGGCCACAAAACCAAGACTGAAACACTAAAGGTGGAGGAGTGCCCATATTCACCAAGGATATTCACACCTCCAGGCTAGTTGCCCAACACAATGCATCTGAAATTCTCCAGGTGCAACTAACACTAGGTAAGACTGCAATACAAATTGTAGCTAGCTACAGATCTCCCACCATGCCCCAAGATTCTCACTACACCTTTCTAAATATACTGTAAATACTAAGATACAACCAAACACCCTAATACTGGGTGATTTCAGCTACCCTGCCATTAACTGGGAAAACTACTCTGGTACCAACTCCTTTGCCCACCGGTTCTTGGAATTCATAAATTCCAATGCCCAGGATCAACTAATCCATTATCCCACCAGGGGCTCAAATATCCTAGACCTGGTCATTACCAACATGGGCGATTGATGCTCCACACCAGTCACCCCTGCATTGGTCAGGTCTGACCATAAGCAAATCACCCTTGACATCCACATCCCCCCCCCCCCCCAGTAAGGAAACCTCCTTAAAAAAACTTCTCCAAAGCCAACTTCATGCTACTAAAGTCAGAAGTGGCAAACTTCATGACACCCATGCAGACGGGATCTGAAAGTTTGACTGCAGAATCCTACACTAAGGCACTGTACGTGCATATCCACTCGTGCATGAATCGTGCCATCCCAAATAGAACCAAGATGCTCTTCTCCAAAAAAAGGAAGCCAATCTGGTGGTCCCCTGCTGTAAACAAACTATACAACAGAAGGAATAAACTGTTGCAGAAAAGAGGAAAATCCCAGGATGCAAAAAACTCCCTCACCAGCCTCAGTAAGAAGATGAGATACCTCATAAAATCCTCAAAAGCTAGTTATGAAAATAAAATTGCCAAAAGATTCCAAAGACAACCAAAAGGCATTCTATAGTTATGTCAAGAATCCAAATGGCAATGCTCAGATCTGCTGTGAGCTACAACAGAATGGCATTAAATATACTGATCCCAAGCATATTGCCAATATCATGGAAGAACGATTTAGTGCCAACTTCACCCCCCTTTTCACCCCCTAAAGGGCCCATCTCAATACCGAAAGATTGCCAAATTCTGGTGATCACAGCCACGCAGGTAGAAACCGCACTCTCCAAAGCTAAGAATACAGCATCCATGGGACCAGATGACATCCCAGGCTGTGTACTACATGAACTACAAAATGAACTGGCACCTCACCCAATCATAGCCTCTCCTCAGGCTTTGTGCCCACTGAGTGGCGCACAGCTATAGTTATCCCACTCCACAAGGGGGGATCCACCTTGGATACTGGTAACTACCGTCCCATCAGTCTGAAAAGCCTGATCTGCAGGGGCATGGAACGCATTATCATGGAACTTATAAACAAAGACATTGGCAACCTTCAAACATTGGACCCCACCCAGTTTGGGTTTGTGAAGGGCCGATCTTATCTCCTGAATCTGATTGACATCTTCAAATCAGTCTCCAGAGCTGTGGACGAGGGCAAGGCGGTCCACACAGCCTATCTAGACCGCCTAGGCCTTCGACACCATCCCCCACTCTGGAATCCTAGATAAACTTACTAAGCTGGGCATAAATCCCTAAGTCACTCGATGGATTGCCAACTGGCTTACTTACAGAACCCAGACTGTAAAAGTAGCAGACTCCAAATCCAGCTCCAGCCAAGTGGAATACATCAGAGATCAGTCCTGGGACCACTCTTGTTTGGCATCTACTTGTCTGAAGTACAGGCCAACACTAAGGTACTCTGGCTAACCAGGTTCACAGACTACTGCAAACTGGGAGCCATTATTGAATCCCCAAATGATGTGGATATTCTACAAAAGGGCCTTACAGAAACAGGTGTCTGGTGCCAGAGCCATGGGCTCAAGCTTAATGCCAAGAAATGTATAGTTATCCCCTTTGGAAAAAAACATGTACCCATGAATTACCACATAGGTGGCAGTACACTAAACATTGAAAGTGTGATGAGAGACTTTGGGACACAGGTGGACAGTGGTCTCACTTTCGATAACCACATCGCCACAACAGTCGGGAAATCCTATGTGGCACACCTCATCTCTAAGGGCTTTTCATCCAGAAAAAAGGAGGTCATTGTCCCACTGTTAGTCTCTCATTAGACCCATTATAGAGTATAATGCTCCGTTTGGTATGTACCTCACAAGACATCTGCAACAGCTGGAAAGGCCACAGAAATACCTCACTAAAAGAATCGCAGGCCTAAAGCAGATGCCATATGCTGACAGTCTAAATAAACTCCAGCTATACTCTGTGGCATATCGTCTACTCAGAGGCAGGCTCTGCTTAACATACAAGGTCATGTCAAACCTTGAGTTGTTGGACATGCTCCACTTAAAGAAATCCCAATCCCTCAGAGCCACACGCTCCAGGGATCTAAACCTTGTCATCACAATGAACAAAACATGCTGGAGGGATAGGTTCCTCACCCAGAGGCTCCCCATACATGTCAGGCAGAGCGCCTACTTGGCCCTCTTCAAAAGGAACCTTGATTGGATGGGAGAGAGGAAATTCACCCCGGGGATCATGTCAGTCAGGCTAGACAGGGGTCCAGAGAAGTAAATATTGTGGGAAGAAATATCCAGGGAATTGTTATGGCTAGGCTTGTATAGGGTCGATAGCCTAGTACCAACCTATGAACCTAGAAAATGTTTGTGTAGCATGAGGGCTGCACACACAACATACACATTTTGGGGGTGCAGTGGGGTCATGGTTAGAATTACAAAGGCCCAGCAAGTGAGTATACATATAGCAGTGGATGCTTAGTTTCAAGTCCGACCAAGAAGAAAAATGACCTTTTGCCTGAAGTATGTTCAGAATGGGGAGGGGAATATAGTAGTAGTAATTTTACCACAGTGCCAGTGGAAGTATATTAATAATTAATCTTCTGATTAGCACTTGCGTATACATGGCCTATATTACAATGAGTCTAAGTAGCAGATGCAAGAAATTGGGGGCAACATAATTTGCTGCATTAATTGGTTTAGTAGCTGCTGTTTGTGTGTCTGCTTGGGATGAGATTAGTTGTCACTCTCCTCCTTTACAAAGGATGTTTTCTTCACTTGGCAGCTTTTCCCCCTGCTTAACATTCACACTTTGCATATTCAGACTTAGAATTTACTATGTGGCTTTACCCTGTGCCAGTGGTCTTAACCAAATACTTGAGGCCCTCCTCAGCTTCTCACACACACACACACGTAAAAATGGAAACTTTGCTTAATTGTGAGGCATCCTCCTGTGTTTCTGGCCTTAGTGCCTAGCTGACATATGAGCAAGTGTTTTGGGGGGGGGGGGGGTTTGACTGTCAGTTTTTGTCAGAGATCCCCTCACGTCAAGGCAGATTCCTTTTGATCTTGGTTTTGAAACTTTGGAAGAATGTGTATTCACCATAAACAAAATAGACTGTAAATATCCTTTTTAATTTCTCCAAGTTTTTTGTTGTCTAATACCATGACTGGAATGAACCCTATTCCTAAGTCAAAGTATGATTAAAGTTCATGAAATTAGTGTTTCAAACTTTGTTAGCCAGCACCTGCAGTGTGCCCAGTAATGACTACTACTGCAATTCATATGTTGTTATATGCATCTGTAACATGTCCAAGTACGATTGTAATTTTTTTTTTATAAGACCTGTTGTACCTACAGGTCTGTATCACAATGTTGAACTTACAAAAGTTCGATCATTGTAATATCGAACCCTAAGGTAAGGTCCGAAACCCAACACCACCGAAAATGCAGAACAGCGTTTTTTTTTTTTTTTTTTTTTAACCTTCTCCTTAAACTGAAACTAAACTGGGGGGGGGGGGTCCCTCCACCCCCTACTTAAATGTACCAACTCCGAGATCGCACCACAGTGGAGGAAATAGCAAAGCCCCAAAAACGGCCCACCAATTGTTTTTGCCCCCCACCCCCGGAAAAAAGTAGATGGGCCGTGGCTTCGCTATTTTCAATTTTCAGACATTAGGGTTCAAACATGTTTTAGTTCATTAAAATATAGACCCTCTGGGTATCCTTTCACATTGCCCTTGTTTCTGCCTTTAAATCCTTGTATTTGTGACTTTGTATCCCTGTACGTAAAACACTGTAGTCAGGTGTACCAGTTTCAATAATCAATGCTACTTTTGTCGTCTTTTCATGGATTACTGTATCTGTTTTTCCTCATCTATTTTTTTTGAACTATAGGTAATGGGTAATTCTATACGATATAAACTTCATAATTTTCTATAATGCTTTGTGGCTCATTTCCAGTGTTTTTCAGCTACTTCAGTATTATAATGTTTGCACAATCCCCAATGCAACAGTCTTGTCACGTTGTTGTGCCTTTCAGTATGCAGTCCTTCTCCCATTAGTGTGTCACACACAGCAACAAGATGTGCGACTGTTTCCAATTATGTTTTACAAAACCGACAGTTGTCTTTTCTCCCACATGTTCAATGGACTTTTATGTAGCCCACTATCGTGGGCTGTCCATATTCGCCTTTCATCTTTTGGTTTAAATTCGCCTCTCCTTAACCATTCTGTGTTAGATCCTGATCAGCATGAGGTTGTTCAGAGTCTTCTATACTTGCAACTATATTTGTGCATTTTCCACATTTCTTGCCTTCAAATCTGGTCCTTTACCTTATATTCTTTCTTTTGTTCTTTTGGCATATTCAGTTGCTACCTGATTTTTATGTACTTCTGATTTGATCTCTAATCTTACTTGACACTGATATGCATCTCCTAAACTAAGCAAGGAACTTATTCTCCTCGTGTTTCAAACTTTTCACTACGTTTGGCTTTTATGAGGTCAGCAGTTGTGTGGAGTCCCACAATTGCAGATCTGTACACGTAATCAGTTTTGAGGAGGCCCACATCTTCAGAATGGGGAGTGT
Source organism: Protopterus annectens (assembly GCF_019279795.1). Lineage (NCBI taxonomy): Eukaryota > Metazoa > Chordata > Ceratodontiformes > Protopteridae > Protopterus > Protopterus annectens. Next base: position 700,052,521 of record NC_056751.1, on the reverse strand, counting down.
ATATTTTGAGCATTTTCTGGCTTGTTAAATTTGATTTCTGCATTAGTAACTGTATTTAGAGCACAACCTAGAGCTGTTTACTGAATTTCCTGTTTGCACTTATTTTTAAAATCGTTTTTTTCTCAAAACTTGCATTTTATCTGTCTTTGGCCTAGCACTCTTGTGTGGGGTCATTTACTGCACTATTATAATTTGTTGATACTTGTTAACCTCTGCTATCTCTGAAAAAACAAAAAATATCTTGCTTTTTTCCCACTTTTCTGAGATTTAAAAAAGTTGAGTTACAGGCTTGCTGTTCTTGAACTGTTTGTAAGTTTCTGTGAGGCCATTTTTTGCTTGGGCTAAAGGAAAGTCTCTCTGTTGATCAGTGGCAGTGAAAAACATTAAGCAGCCTGCCTGCCCCTGTGGGAGTGGTTACTGACTTGAAACTATAGTTTTATTGGCCATTTTGGGTCAATTCCAAAACTCCTTCATCTTCCTCTCTTAAAACCCTGTTTTGCGTGTTTTTGAGCATAGCGCAACAACGGGTAGCGCCACCTAATTGGGTTTAAACTATTCCTGGCTCCACAAAGTCTGCTCTTCACTTTTTCCCTTAGAACTGCTCCATCTCTCAATTTAAACACCATATTCTCCTAAGGCCCTTCACTGGTCCAATTAAGTAATCCTACAAGTTAGCACTATTAAACCATAAGCACAACTTACTCTTATACTCTCAACGATTACCCTGTCCTCTATTGAGCAGTCTTAAATTCAGTTTCCCTGTTACTCTAGCATGTCCAAGGTCAATGGTTTCCTCTCCAGTCCAGCTGGTGAATCTGGGAATTTTGAGGCAATGTTACAACTGTCTCATGTACACGGACAACCCTCTCCTCCTCCAAACAGGTTCAAATATATGTGAGAGATGCAACTATTTAGCCAAACTGGAGGCTGAGCTCTCTCATCTCAAAACTGGTGTAACCAGTCAGGAGGAGAAGGTAACCTCACACAACACAATTCCAGTATTACATAGTCCCACCACATCAGCGAACCAAACACATAAATACACAAAAACATACTCTGAGGCTCTAAATAAAAATCTACCTAAGCAACAGAGACCTCCAAAGCAGACATCCAAGCAAATGCTACCTCGAAACAAAACACACACAACACATAACCCACAAAGTCCAGTGTGCCAAGCAACCACAGCCCTTAAGGCTGAATAACACACCTGATGCTCTTGTTATAGGTGACTCTATTGTCAGACACACTGACGTCCCGCTCACCAGGCTGAATAAAGAGAAGGTCACGGTGAGCTGCCTGTCGGGTGCTAGGATCAGACACATAACGCAAGCACTCGAGTCACTCCAAAGCAAATACAAATATGACTCGGTCATTGTACATGCTGGTGTGAATGACCTGAGACGTACTTCCCTGGACTACATGAAAAGAGACATAGAGGAGCTCTCTGATCATGTAGCCCAGGCTGGTATGACCCTGACCTTGAGCAGCATCTTACCCTCACCTAGAATGATGCCACAGTACAAAGACAAAATGATCAATTTTAACAATTGGCTAAAATTTTGGTGTCATTCAAAGGGGATCCAGTGTCTGTCAGCCTGGGATGACATGCTCGACAAGCCACATTGCTTCGCTAGGGACGGCTTGCACCCGTCACCACTGGGCTTTCGGATATTGGCAAAGGCTCTTGCCATCCCCATAGTGCCTTTTTAGGCAAGGCTCAAAAGTCAAACCCACCCCCATAGACAGCACAAGGAACAAGAAACTAAGGGTAATGCTGCTAAACGCCAGAAGTCTTAACCTCAAGATGCACGCACTCAAAGCTCTCCTCAGTATGGAGAACATCGATATCTGTGTAGTGACAGAAACCTGGTTCAAGGCTCCAGAGAGCACCCCAGCACTACCAGGCTATACCTCGTATCCTGCTTTTCGGCCCCAAAACCCAGACCGAACCACAAAAGGAGGGGGAGTTTCCATATTTATCAAGGATATCCACACCTCCAGGTTAGTGGCATTGCACGAAGTATCGGAGACCATCCATGTGCAGCTAACAGTGGGCAAGACTGGTTTTCGGTTTATAGCATCCTACAGACCACCCTCTCAAAGTCAGGAATCCCATTCGGCTTTCCTGAAAACATTGGAGAACATGAAGATCTCTCCGAACGCCATTATATTGGCCGACTTCAACTACCCAAACATTGACTGGGAGCACTACTGAAGCCCCAGCACCTTAGCCCAAAGATTCCTGGAAATTATAAACTCAAATGCTATGGAACAACTAGTCACCACTCCCACAAGAGGGGACAGCGTACTAGACCTGATCATTACCAACATGGGGACTCTATGCTCCACACCAGAAGTATATCCCTCATTGGTAAGATCAGACCATAAATTAATTTCACTGGATGTCCACATCCCGACCCACCCCCAGCCCAGAAAACCACAGTGAAAAACTTCTCAAAAGCGAACTTCTCACTTCTCAAAACCGAAGTGGAATCCTTCAAGGCCCCAGGGCCAGTGGAAACTACAGCCCAAACTGCAGAATCCTATATAAATGCATTCTACGGACATCTCCAGGAATGCATGGATCATGCTATCCCAAACAAAACCAAGACCCAATCATCCAAAGGCAGGCGTCCAGTCTGGTGGACCCCTGCCATAAATAAACTGTACAACAGAAGGAGGAAGCTACTACATGATGGAGCAAAATCCCTAATGGGGAAGGCATCTCTGATCAGTACTAGCAAAAAATTACGATCCCTCATAAAATCCTCCAAGGCCAGCTTCGAGAGAAAAATTGTGCAGGACACCAAAGACAATCATAAGGCTTTTTTCAGTTATGTTAGAAACCTGGAATGCAACTCCCAGACTTGTTCTGAGTTGATTCTAAACAACAAAAAATACACTGAACCCACAGACATCGCCAATATCCTGGCAGACAGGTTCAGTGCAAACCCCCCCCCCCCCCAAAAGAGCAAGTATCTATCCCGGCAGAGGGCTGCCTCCCAAACATCTCAGATGCTCAGGTGAAGGCTGCCCTCTCCAAAGCAAAAAACACTGCTTCCATGGGACCAGATGGCATCCCAGGTTGCGTCCTACATGAACTACAAGAGGAACTAATCCCTCAAATAAAACAGCTATACAATCTCAGCCTCACTACAGGATATGTGCCCACAGAATGGCATACAGCAACAGTGGTCCCACTCCACAAAGGTGGAGCCTCTATGCCTCTATGGACCCTGGAAACTATCGCCCCATAAGCCTGACTAGCTTAGTCTGCAAGGCTATGGAGAGGATCATCATGGAGCTTGTAAACAAAGACATTGGGGACCTACAGACACTAGATCCTACCCAGTTCGGCTTTGTCAAGGGCAGATCCTGCCTTTTGAACCTGGTTGACTTCTTTAAAACAGTCACCAAAGCCATAGATGAAGGGAAGGTAGTCCACACAGCCTATCTGGACCTTGCAAAGGCATTTGACACAATACCCCACTCGGGCATCATAGATAAGCTATCCAGCTTAAATATAAACCCCTATTCACAAGATGGGTCGCAAACTGGCTCAAAGACAGAACCCACAGAGTGAGAGTTGCTGGAGCCATGTCGGACTCGAAACCGGTCACAAGTGGCATCCCACAGGGTTCTGTCCTGGGACCACTCTTGTTCGGTATATACTTTTCCGAGGTACAGGCAAACGTTGGAGGACTATGGCCCACCAAGTTCGCAGACGACTGCAAACTGGGTGCCATAATCATCTCTCCAGCTTACACAAACATCCTTCAAAAAGGTCTCACCGAGACAGATAACTGGTGCCAGCGCCATGGTTTAAAGCTAAATGCCAAAAAATGTATAGTCATAAATGCCAAAAAATGTATAGTCATACCCTTTGGCAAAAACAATGTGCCCACAAATTACCACATAGGCGGAAACCCATTAAGTACAGAGAAAGTTATTAGGGACTTGGGGACCCAAGTTGATAGCAATCTCTCCTTTGAAAACCACATTGCCAAAGTGGTTAGAAAGACCTTCTACATAGTCCACCTCATCACGAAGGGTTTCACATCTAGCTCAAGAGAGGTAATTGTGCCCCTTTATTCATCCCTCATCAGGCCCATCATATAATACAATGCCCCTTTTGGGATGTACCTTACCAGACACCTGCAGCAATTAGAAAGACCCCAAAAGTATCTCACCAAGAGGATCAAGGGTCTCAAACAGATGCCATATGCTGCTCTGTTAAAAACTCCAGCTCTACTCTGTTGCATACCGCCTACTTCGAGGTGATCTATGCCTGACGTACAAAGCTATGTCAAATCCAGAATTAATGGACATGCTCCACCTCAGTAAATCTAAATCCCTTAGAGCCACACGCTCGAGGGACTTGAACCTCAGCACAGAAATAAATAGAACTTGCTGGAAGGACAGGTTCATAACCCATAGGCTCCCTTCGCTCTGGAATAGATTTCCAGTTCATGTGAGGCAGAGCACCTCACTGAATCTCTTCAAGAAGAATCTCGATAAGTGGATGGGGGATCGTAGGTTTGTCCCAGGGATTACTCACGTGTCACTATTAGACAGAGGCACAGTAAACTAAACCTTAAAAAGGGCACAGTATACTCAAATCAAGGGGTGGCGTAAGCCATACAGAATCGGGCTAGGCTTATAATTGCCCCAGGGCAGATAGCCTAGTATGAACCTATGGTTTACACTGATTTGATGAGCATGAAGCATCCTTGATTTCCTGTCCAGCCAATCCAACACCTTTAGGGGGTAGTCCAATCACTCCAGAACTGTAAGTTAGGACAAGAAGAGCAAATTGGTTTATAGTTTGGGCTTTATTCCTAGATGTCAATTGTGCATTAATTTAGTCTTCTAAAATATTCCTTACTTAGTTTTATTTGTTCATGTTTTTATTATTGATCTTTCAATTCCCAAATATTTATTTGGGACTTGAGCAAGAGGGAGTGTATACTCCCTGTTGCTCAGGTTCTAGCACTTTCCTACCCTAGACTGATGTTTTCTTGGGGCTGCAGCTTTCCTGTTTTAAAGGTCGCTTTTGGACGTATATTAAGTCCAGATGACATTCTTATCTGAAAAAGTTTTGACCACTTGCAGTTGTGCTTTCATTTCCTCATCTGCTGAACTATACCATTTTGAATCCCCCACAAAAAGAGGAGTATTTACAGTTTGTTTTCCTGGGGGGGACGACGACGACAAATTGTAGCCATGACCTAAGATGTTAAGTAGACCGCTTAACAGATTGAGGGCAAGACAAAAGATCAGTGGTGACAAGAGCCACCCTGGAATATCCCCCTTTAAATTTTTATCCCTGGAATAATAGTTTGTCTTTTTTTGTCATGGCTCAACTGCAGAGTGGTTTGCTACAGTTTCATGGATGCTGTAATGTAATCGATTAGCGTACGGTGTATCTTGTACATTTTTAAGCACTGTCTTATCCATGAATGTGGGATACTGTCAATTGGCTTTCTGTAGTCTAGCCATGCCACATTTAGATTCTTTCCCCTTTTTATACAGTTCGCCATTATGACTTTATCTAACAACAATGATCCTTTGTTCCGTATGACTTTTTTTTTTATTACCCTTTTGTTCTATTGTCATGTTTGAGTGTTCTAAAACTCTGTCCGCAGTGTATAGTTTATAAGTTGTTAGAAGGCAAGTTATTGGTCTATAGTTTTTATAATAGCTTGCAGGTTCATTCTTAAGTAGGAGTATTGTTTTTTTTCCTGTTAACCAGGCTGGTGTCTGTCTGGGGTGCATGTGTAGTTCTTACTCATGGCTAAATCTTCATGTAAAGATGTTTAATACTTTCAGCCCGAAGTTTGGTACTACATCTGGGCCTGGGATTTTCCAATTAGAAGCTTTTCTTAACATTGTTTCAATCTCTCTGGCCGTTACTTCATCACATTTCATATCCTGTACATTTGAATGTCTTATTCTTTTACTACTTCTATCCATTTAGCATCTTTATGCTGCATAGGCTCTTCGTAGATACATTTTGGATAAATATCTAATGTTAAGTTGTCCAATCTCGCCTTCGTTCTTGCTGGATGGGTTCCGAGCCGATCCTCTGCTGATTCTGCCACTTTCTTTAGCTCAATAGCTCTTTACTGGCTCGAGGCTACCCCTTATCCCAGAATGTCCAGTGTCAACTACCCAGATCTCGTTTGCCGCTTTAGCTGTGAGGTTGCGTCGATACAGGTTCAGACTTAGTATAACTTTTTTCTCTAAAGTCAAATATTTTACTTGAAAAAATTATATTTTCTTTGTTATAGTAGCTTGTGAGTTTCTTTAGTTGTAAACCCCTTATCTTATCCTTTGTTGTGTTTTTTTGTGCTGTGTTGGCAGTCGCTAGGCCTTCTGTTGTTCCCAGAACTCGTTTGTTAGTCTCCCCCCCCCCCCCTTAAGGACAGCCATTTAAGTTGGAGGCTCCCCTTTAAAGGTCTTTATTAATATACTTTTGAGCTTATTAATGTAGTGTCTTTTTGTGGTACTTCAAAATGTCTAAGGAAGTTAAAACCTCAGGGTTTAAAAAGTGTGACTCATGCTGTCAGAAGATGTCTCTGACAGATTAGCACGCTAGTTGTGTTTACTGCTTGGGGGCTCTTCTCCTGCAGGACTTTTGCTCTATTTGTCATGCCTTTAATCCAAGGGTCCTGCAGGAGTGGAAAAACAAGGTAATCCTCCGTGGATTGTTAAAACAGGATTCTCCGGCTAAAGCATCTCAGCTAGTGAAATCTTTGAAACCAGTCAAGCCATCCGCTCCATGTTCGGAACAGACCTGTGAGCTTGACAAACCAAGTGTGTTGGTGCCCTTCGACAAGCCATCTCGGAGCCACAAACAAGCTAGGTCTCCTTCATTGGAGCAGATTCGCTCGGTGCCACAGTCACCCTTACTTCAGAGTAAAGCCAGTCATCGCTCATCTTCCCACTCCCTGATCCGATAACCTCTGGGATCGAGAGATGTGGAGAGAGTGGTCAGTAAGTTGCTGAAGTCACAGGCCCTTGTAAAAATGCTTTTGAGCCCACCTCAACAGGCTTCGGCTCCATCCGCTTCGATTTCTCCTCCAACCTTGCTTAGTTTGGAGCCAGAGTCCATGGATGTTCCGATAGTGGTTCCTTCGGTTCCGATGACATCCTCTTCGGCTCAGACATTGTCTCTGATTATCTCCGTTCTTCCATCCATTGAGGTATTTGGGCGCCAATGCTCTCTCATCTGCTCCTAGGCGGGAAGTGGCATCGGACCTGTGTCAGACCCCACACACTCTCGAAGCGTTGGATCAGTTGAGCTCTGCTCCCACTAAGGCCTCAAAGCAGTCCACCTCGGTGCAGAGTGGGGATTCCTGTCTCTTTGGAGCTGGAGCTCTTTGTGTTGAGACCGTGACGCCTTCGAGGTCATGCAGAGAGTGCCGTCCCCACAGACAGACACACTATCAGTCCCATCGGCTCCATCCCCCTCGGTGCCTGTGACTACCTCTGCTCCTCCTCCAGCCCCAAAGCATAGGGAACCAATGACCCAGGACACCCCATTGGGTGAACCCTCTTTTTTTCCGAAACCTCTCCAGAGCATTCTGAGCAGGCTTTCTGGAAGAAAAAGTGCAAGAGGAAGCACCAAGACTCCCCTGAGTCTGTCACCTCAGATACAGACCTGGATGAATCAGAGGGGTCCCCAAGGTCCCCCTCTGAAGAGGTTTCCTTTTCGGACATCCCATAGATTCTTAGGCAGAGACGTAGCTGGACTTCCCTAGCCCCCTCAGAGGATGAGTCTGTATACCTGGACGCATTTGGTTCCCGACCTTCCACCTCCTGGGTGTCTCCGCCTTTTGGTCCACTCATGTCTGTAGTGTCTCAAAAGACTTTGGTCAGCTCCAGATTCCATGGAACCTGTCCAGAGGACACCCACTAAATTTATCACAGCTCCCCAAGACGATTCTTTAAAGGTGTCCCAGTTGATGCCATGGTGGTAGCAGCAGCCACAAGGTGAGAGTTATCTGAAACCTCCTCATCTGTCCATCCACCGAAATAAAGACTCTCGTACGATGGACAGATATGGGAAGCAAATGTTTTCATCAGCTACCTTCTCCCTTAGGTCTCGGAACTATCTTTCCCATTTTACTAGGCTTCAGAGGATCTACTAAAAGAGTTTGGAGATTATCCCACAGCTGAGGGAGCTTCAGCCAAGGTAGCTACCCAGCTGGCGACTCTAAATTCAGTAGTCAACTCCTCCATGAGGCTTATTTCCTACACAGCCGATGGAGCGAGCAGAGCTGCAGGAACAGGAGTGGCTCTTAGGAGACATTCTTGACTGCGGCTGTGTCAGTTTGCAGAACCTTTGTGTCCTTCACCAATATCCTCTTTGATGGCTCCTTTCTCTTTGGGCCTCAGGTGAGAGACATGCTAACCAGGTGCCAGCAGGAAGACGCAACGCTCTCTGATGTGGGAGTCCGTTTTTCCACTCCTACCAGACCATACCCAAAGGGTCAGAAGGGTGGAAAGATGTGGTTTTGAAAATCCTTGGGATCCTTGCCTGATGCACGTCATGAATTTTCCCTCCGGGGCAGAGGGGGAAATAATAACAATGGCAGACGCCGCCCTCGTGGCAGAGGGGGGTCTGCAAAATCAGGGTGACAAGATACATTCTCTTCCAAGCCCTATCAACATCCCTGAAGGGATTCCCGACTGCTCAACTTTGTAGGCAGTTGGGGAAAGGCTTTCATTGTACCCAATCGCCTGGCAAAATATTACAAAAGACAAATGGGTGCTATCCATTATATCCAGAGGTTACAGGATTCCCTCCATCAAACCCCTCTTGTTTCAAAAAAATCCATCCCAGATGTTCCACCCAATCTAAGGGATCAGGCAGTAAAATTTTAATGGGTCCCACCCGG